>NC_035107.1:272917784-273219475 GCF_002204515.2 Aedes aegypti
TTGGACTTACCGTCAACACCAGCAAAACTAAGTACATGATCGCTGGTAGACAGCGTGGTTCCAATCGTGACGTTGGTAGTGAAGTGGTGCTAGGTGGTGAAAAATTTGAAGTAGTGGAAGAATTTGTGTTTCTTGGTACTTTAGTGACTTGCGATAATGATGTTACCCGCGAGGTGAAAAGGCGTCTTGCAGCTGCAAATAGGGCTTTTTACGGGCTCCGTAACCAGCTTAAGTCCCGTAGCCTGCAGACGAAAACAAAATTCGCGCTATATAAGACTCTTATCCTTCCGGTTGCTCTATACGGCCATGAATCCTGGACGTTAAAAGAGGTCGACCGGAAAGCGTTTGGAGTTTTTGAGCGTAAAGTGCTGCGAATAATACTCGGCGGTAAACAAGAAAATGGCATCAGTAGAGAACCCGGACGAGGCCGTCGGCTTCGTGGTAGGCCGAGCACACGTTGGCTTTTTGCAGTTGAAGAGGACTTAAGGGCACTTAACGTTCAGGGCGACTGGAAGCGATTGGCTCAGGACCGAGCCCAGTGGAGAAGAATTATCCATTCGGCGTAGATTCAACGTAGCGGATTGTAGCCCATCAAGTATCAAGTAAGTAAGTTGTTGAACGTTAAACTAATTCACCTAGCCGACCCCCTAACTTAGGCAACTCACCGAAATTACAGTCCACGAGGTCAGAATCGTCCCGAACATTTGTCCTTCGAGCTGGATTGTGGTTCCCGATTGCTGTCCCGAAGGTGTGAGCAGACATCGCCGACCAATCAGCAAGCAGTGCCGCTTGCATCGAAACGCCGATCAGTGAAGCAGAAAAGTGCGCTAAAGAAGCTGATAATGCGTGGTATGCACCTGAAACGTAAAGCGCTCAAGTAAAATTTCTCTTCAATGCAAAAGTAATTTTGACAGCTGATCCAGTATGAGCGAAGTGTCACTTTTACTTGCGCAATAATTGTGCGGCACATTTTTCCGTACGGAAAAGTGACAGCTCCATTTGATTTGTACGGCAGGCGTTACCGACGTTATGAAATCCGCTCTACTTCTTAGCAGCGTACAGCTCAAGTAATTTTGGTAGAGGAATCATTCCTTGACCGTCTCTTGTCCTATCTTTTTGAGATTACTTATGATTAGCGTACCTGCCATAAACAAGCCTCTCGGAAGACAGTGAGTGTAAGAACCCAGAACGACAATGTCGCTAGAACTAACACCGAATGGATATTGCTGCCGACAGTGAGATGATGGTTCGAATCAAAGCATTGTTACGCCACATCTAAGAAGCTTTAGATCGCCAACTCGGGCTGCCGTAACTGGAAGGTTTGCTGTACAATTAGCAGTCAGCATACACGGAATTCTTGCGCTGTGTAGTTTCCGGCTTAGAATAGAACTACGGATGACCTGTTCCGGTGGTAACAGTCCACCAAACAGGGTAACCCTAATTCAAGGTGTGAAGCGAAAAACCGTGCCAAGGAATGAGTGGTCGAGCGGGTGAAAAAGATGCTCGATCGTTAACGGAGCCTGTGGGGCACCTGGGCACCCCTCACAGTAATTTGTCCCTTACCGCGTTAATGCAGGGCTCTGGCGTGGTGGACCTCTTTTCCCGTGCAACTCGTGGGATCCAAAATGAGCACAAATTTAAATCAAGACAATAGTAGTAGCGTAGGAAGCAGCAGTAGGCAAGCGAACCCCTTCGCAAGAAGTGGGTTAGCTAGGTCTCCATTTAGGAGAGTGGAAGCAGGAGGAGGCAGCAGCGCACATAGTGCCAGTGCTGGACACCATATTTCATCCCAGGCTAACGTATCGGGTGAGGTTATGGATGAAGCGTGGTTGATGAAGGCCATCAATAAAAGTAGAGAGGGGCTCTCTGCGATGGAAATGGCTGCACAGCAGCTTGACTCCATCATTGGCTTTGCGTCCTCGAAGTTCAACATCAGCCCGGACCTCAAGCAGGCCCTGTTGAGACTTCGTTAGTCGATGTTGGCGGCCAAGCAGGACCATGCTGAACCCATGGAATTGAAGGTGCCGAAGTCTACTCAGACGGAGCCCTTCGTTTTTGCGGGTAGCCCTAAAAGTGCGGAAGCGAATGCTTACAACAAGCAACCGCAGAAGCGTGCGAGGTAGCCGTCAAGGGAGGAGCTACCCGGCGGCGCTCACAAGGCCAGGCGGATATTAACCCCGAAAGTCGGCAGAAGTGCCGGAAAATCGGACCCCAGCCAGGCGTCCCGGAAAGTCGAGAAGGGTGGGGCCGAAAAGGCTGGCCCCTCACGGATTGATGGGAACAGGGGGTTGCGACCATTGAGAGGTCCTCAATCATCACAGGTTAGGGCGGATCAACCGTAGAGCGAAATAAGAAGAACAAGAAGCACGAAGTGCAGGAGCGTAGGGATACCAGGCCAAAGAAAGGTAGGAGGATAGGTGCCAAGAGCGAAAAGGGTGATCATCAAGACGGAAGAGTCCAAGTACTCGGAAGTCTTGAAGGCGATGCACAGCGACGCGGATCTCGCAGATCTAGGAGCCAACGTACGCAGTGTCAAACGCACTCTTACAGGTGAAATGATCGTCGTGCTTAATCACGACAAGGAGCGCAAGGGCGCCGCCTACAAAAGCTTGGCGGAAGAGGTCCTTGGCGAGGGTGTCGAGGTGAGGGCTCTAACGCAGGCAGTGACTCTGAAGGTGATGAACCTTGATGAGATCACTGACGCAGAAGAGCTCGTCACGGCACTGTGGCAACAGTGCGAGGTACAGGTGCCCACCGATACCGTTCCGCTACGGAAAGGTCCGGCAGCAACTCAGGTGATCTTAGTACAGCTAGCTGTGACGGACGCCAATAAGTCCGCTAAGGTAGGAAAGATCAAGGTGGGTTGGTCAGTATGCTCATTGACCATACATGAGCAACCGGTGATCTGCTTCAGGTGTAGGGAACCAGGACACAAGTCCCGGGGCTGTAAAGGCCCTGATAGGTTCCATGTGGTGAGGAAGGTCATAAGGCACTAGGCTGCAAGAACCCTCCCAAGTGCTTGATTTGTTCCGGGAAGTCCGTGAACAACAAGCATCCAACGGGAGGCTCAAGGTGCCCGACCTTCAAAAGAGCCATAAATGAAAAGTCACAGTGCAGGTAACGTAGCTGAACCTGAACCACTGTGACGCAGCTCAGCAATTGCTGTATCAGGCAGTTGCTGAGTGGGGGACGGATATCGCCATCATATCGGACCCATACCGAGTACCCGCCGGCAACGGCAACTGGGTCGGGGAAGGATCCGGAAAAATGGCAGCGATATGGACGACGAGTAAATACCGAGTTGGTCGACCGAGCGGTTCACGCAGATGCTGGACTGTAAGACGACCGTGCTGACAGGGCGAAGGCCAGTAGTAATAGCGGGTGACTTCAATGCCTGGGCCGTGGAATGGGGAAACCGTATCACGAACCAGCGGGGTCAAATCCTGCTAGAGGCACTGGTCGTACTAGATGTCAATCTGGCTAATGTTGGTACCAAAAGTACCTTTAGCCGAAACGGAGCGGAGTCGATTATCGACGTTACTTTTTGTAATCCTGGCATAACGAGTAGTTCGAACTGGAGGGTAGACAATGCCTACACTCACAGCGACCACCTGGCGTTTCGCTACAGTATTGACTACAACAACAGCAGGCAGCGAGTAGCGGAAGCGGTTAGGTCAAGGCCAAGCCCTCGTAGGTGGAAGACATCGTACTTCAATGACGAAGTACTTAGAGAGGCGCTCCGCCGTGAGCGTAACCTAGTCGGCCTAAACGGGGACGAACTAGTAGCGGAGTTCTCGCGTGCATGCGATGCGACTATGCCTAGGTAAGTCCACCCTAGGAATGGGAGACCACCGACATACTGGTGGACTCAAGCGATTGCGATCCTGCGCCGTGCCTGCCTACGGGCCAGGAGGCGGATGTAGCGAGCACGTACCGAGGAGAAGCGTGAAGAACGACGGGTGGTGTTCACCGCTGCCAAAGTCGCGCTGAAGGTACTCTGTCAGAGTGCCAACGCGAATCCGTGGGGTGCCTACAGGATCGTTATGGCAAAGACAAGAGGTGCAATGGCTCCTACAGAAAAATCTGGATGCTGGAGCGGATCATCGAGGGGCTCTTTCCGCGCCACAACCCTAGCCCTTGGCCTCCTTTCGTAGGACAGCCGGGGATTGGGGCTGGCGATGAGGAGAGGTTAACCGATGAGGAACTTGTAGGGATTACATTATCCCTCAGCATAGGTAAGGCACCAGATCCAGACGGAGTTCCAAACCTGGCCCTCAAAGTTGCAATCTTGGAGGCTCCCGGGATGTTCAGATCTGCTATGCAGATATGCCTGCACGAGGGAGTATTTCCAGACGTGTGGAAGAGGCAGAGCCTAGTACTATTGCCAAAGGCGGGAAAACCACCCGGTGACCCGTCGTCGTATAAACCAATATGCTTGATCAACACGGCGGGGAAGGTGCTCGAGAAGATCATCCTCAACATACTGTTGAAGTACAGCAACCAGTTCGGCTTCCGGAAAGGGAGGTCCACCGTAGACGCTATTCTGACGGTTAAGAAAACCGCTGAGACAGCACTCCAACGTAAGAGGAGGGGGATTCGCTACTGCGCAGTAGTGACTCTGGATGTAAGGAACGCATTCAATAGTGCTAGTTGGGCGGCTATTGATGATGCGCTCCTGCGTCTGGGCATACTTGTACAAGATTCTCGGGAGTTACTTCCAGAATCGGGTATTAGTCTATGACACAGAGGTGGGTCGGAAGTGCTTTCACATGACCTCAGGAGTCCCTCAAGGTTCCATCCTGGGTCCGGTGTTATGGAATGTCATGTACGACGAGGTGTTGAGATTAAAATTCCCGGCGGGTGTGGTCATCGTTGGCTTTGCCGACGATATTACGCTGGAGGTCTACGGTGAATCGATCGAAGAAGCGGAATTGACTGCAGCCCAATCGATCGCAATTGTGGAGGAGTGGATGAGCTTTAGGAAACTGGAATTGGCTCACCACAAAACTGAGGCGGTTGTTGTACCGACAGCTACCGACTGGAGAGTACTTATAGGCTAATATGCCTGAGGGTTGCGAGCGCGTACCGTACCGTGTCACACGACGCACTCTGCGTCATCACCGGTATGATGCCTATTGGTATCCTTATCATGGAAGACATAGAGTGCTTCGAAAGGCGCGGCACAAGAGGCATACGCAGGACTGCCAGACTGACCTCCATGGTCAAATGGCAGCGTGCGCGGGACAGTTCCACCAAGGGAGTGTGGACTCACAGGTTGATTCCGAGGGAAGATATCTGGGTCAACAGGCGCCATGGGAAATTAACATTCCACCTGACACAGGTCCTTTCGGGCCATGGTTGCTTTAGACAGTATCTACACCGTTTCGGTCATGCGGTTTCTCCCGAATGTCCAGTTTGTGCAGGTTTAGAGCTAACGGTGGAAAACGTTTTGTTCGTGTGTCCGCGTTTCCGCACAATGCGTGACCGCATGTTTGCCACATGCGGTGGGGACACGACTCCGGACAATTTGGTCCAGAGGATGTGTGAAGACGAGTTTGGCTGGAATGCCGTTTCATCGGCTATCACGCACATCGTCTCGGAACTCCAAAGGAGGTGGCGTGTGGACTCGAGGAGTGACTAGTGCAGACGCTAAACAACAGGTGGTCCAAGGGTTCGCAGTCGGCTACGTAGGTCATACCGGTGCCCTACGGTCGAAATCGACCCTTACAGCGATTAAGTGGCCACGGGGAGAACATCCTGGTAGCGTTGCTGTCGTGGAGCCGGCCTACTGGGTTGGATACGAGCCTCTGGTTGTTCGGGGCAGGTGAAGACCCTTTCGTCAGCAATCCCAGCTGGTGCTAGCTGATAGAGCCTGAGCCTTCAGTAGGTCAAATTGCGGAGCCCGCAGTATCAGTTCTTGATACCTGCGGTGCAGCTGGGCGCGGGTGTTGTGGTCGACCCTGCCCGCCTTCAGCGGACAATGGGAGGTAAGGACAACCTGGGAAGCTGGCAAAGCACCAGCATGCTACCTTGGTGGACCCCCCTAAGCGTGTCATCGATGTTCGATGCTGCATGGCTACGCGGCTAACCTGGAGGTTGCGATGTGCAATAGCCCCTCTCCGAAGCAATGGCTTTTTGGTGGTCACGGAGAGACGGAGGGTTTGGCGGCAATGGGAATGGTTTAGTGGGTCGGGGGTGTAGTCCTGTTTTCTGCTTGCATGTAATAAATGGTCTCTAACCCCACACTCCCGGACCTTGGTCCGGAGTCTGTTGAGTAGATTATCCCCCCATTGCTAAGAAGGAAAAATAATACACGGAATTCTTTGGCATCCACAGCCAGATAATAGTGATCATCCCGGGCGACGCAATGAAACGTTTAGCGTATTATGGATCGACAAGCCAATCCTGCGCCACAAGTGGTCACCCTTTAGCAGCCAACTTTCGATGGCAATTACGCGAACTGGCCAAAGTTCGCGGTTATGTTCCAAGACGTCATTGCGCTTTCTCATGATTCAGATGCAGTGACAAGGCAATGGTAGGAGCAGCTGCTGGAGTACTAAACGCTAAGACGCTGAACGAAGGAGACTACGCCCACGCATGGTGTATTCTTAGTTAGAACTTACATAAGATACTCTTATGATGGATCATTGATATCAATTATGGAATTCTTTAGGATCATTATGTATTTAGAGAATCACTCCTTGAATGTATGAAAATAAAGATATTCATAAGATCTCTAATGATAACGACAAGAATTTCTTGTGAATATCGGACGTTTTGTGTTTCATAAGAATCTTGTGGAAGAGAGAAAACCAGTCAAGAAATCGATTCAAAAGCGTTCTCTTATGAAATTCGTATGCAATTTCTGGCTCAGTGTACAGTGGCTCTCACCTGAACCAATGCAACCAGTTGAACGCACTCTCCGCCAATGAACGAATAGAGAAGAAGAAGGCTGCTGGCGTTTGCTTAAATTGTCTGTGAGAGGAGGATCGATCAAAAAACTGTTCGTCGTCGGAAACCTGTCGGAAGTGTCAGCGACGACACCACACTTAGCTTGACAACTTCAACGTGACGACGAAATCCAACCCGAATGCAGTTTCAACGATTCCTGACAAGCCGAAGCAGATAAGTGTGCCTGTTCTATCCACACCGAATCCGATTTCGAAAATCGAGCAATCTCTGCCCACCAGTTGCTCGTGTTAGGGAATGCAGTCACCGAAGACAGTTTTGTTGCTCAATGCAGTCATCTTGGTGAGTGACGAAAACGAACAACAGAAGGAGTGCCGCGTTCTCCTGGACAGTGGCTCTCAGGTGAATTTCATCAGCGAGGAAAAGGCTTAAATTGAATTGCAATCGACTGCTATTTTCAGGTAATATGATGACATATTTCAGTGAAACATTTCAACCCAACCGCCATACAAAAACTGAGTCTGTTCTGAATTTAAGACAAAACGGTACAACAGAGAAGCAATTTTACCCACACACAAACTGGGCGAACGTTCTCTGCGGGATGAAGAGTTTACACGTTTGTGTTTGCTTATTTTCATTCCCACAGCGGTAAAGAGATTTTATTGACATCCTCAGTGCTTCAAAGAGAAAGAGATTTATGTTCCTCTTTGTCAGTTCGGGTAAGAGCATTTTTTTCCTATTTCTCAGGAAGAGAATTTCTCGGGGAAGAGCATTTCCAGACAGCTCTTCGTTGCAACTCTTTGCCCCAAAGGGCAAAGAGGAGCGAAACTATACTCTTGCGTTGACGGAGCAGCCAACCTCAGTTCACCCCAAAAGCGATGATGAGGTGTTTGCAGAGCATCGCTGCAAGTAAGAGTTGTCAAATGGAAGATGTGAATTTGGTTAGAGCCAACGTTCCTCTCTGCTCGCTCTGCAACAGATTATTCAATGAACATCCAATGCTGACTCATAAATGTTGTGAGCATACGAGTTAGCTCCACCCATCAGATCAAGATGAGCAGAATAAGGCCTGCGGATAATGGAGAACTCACCGAAGCCCGTTTTGGGGACTGGTGAAGTAGTGTCAAAACAGTGGATAACAACGCAGCAGAAGGTGCCATTGGGTTCGTAGATAAGGAGTATCAGTATCAGCAAAGTACCAGTCAAAACGTGGAACAATACAAACAGAAGCGAAGGGAGCAAACCCATCTATTCCAGGATAAAAAATGTCGCCTGGGAGAGTTGGAGTGCAAAGAGATGAAGCAACTATATAGTTTTAAAGAAACGAGAAAGTTCGACAGGAAGCTCAATGCATAACTTAAAGGCTTTGTTCCGCGAGCCTAAATGTGATTGAAAGATGGAAGCAGCACTACGATGAACACTTGAATGGCGCAGAGGCGGAAGACCAAGGCAGCAGGAGGAATGGTGAGAGCTTTCGAGTGATCACTGCGGTCAGATACAGTTGCGATCATCGAAAGGATTCAAATTTATTTCATTGGTGGTTGATGATTTCACTAAATTTGTAAAACTTTTCTTATCAACAACTACGAACACCGAAGAAGAGATAAAAAGTTTACCCATACAGCAATTCCATGAAAAACCGATCAAGTGGGTCACCGAATTCTGTGAAAATTTGCTATTTTGTTCCTTACCCGAAATAAGGATTCACGGGTTTTTGGATTTTTTGATTAGGGTGACCATTTCCGAAATAGTATGACCAGAAAAATGGCGATTTTGCAAAAGTTTTATTTATCAAAAAATTATAACTTTTGAATTGCTTGACCGAGTTTAAATTTTCTTGGACGAAATGAAAGCTTAAGATTTTGACTTTTCAAGAAAAATATAGAATTTCACAAAAATTGGTTTTCCCCATGAAAAATAAAAAAAAATCCATCTATTCGTGTTTTAAAGGCGATGGGACAAAAGAGGCTATTGCCGTTCTCATTTTTTCTAGAAAGTTTAGAAAATTTGACGCTCACTGTCAAATTTTCAGCGATGCGTATTTATCAGTTTTTTAAATATGTATATTTTTTGAAAATAAAGAATCAGTCATTTTTTGGCACTTATTGTAGGTCTCAGCGCATCAGATTTTTATATATAATCAAATATTATTCAGGGAACAATTTAACAATGCAAACCGAAAATACTGTTACCCGCGTTCGGGAACATCGACATTTTAGAGACTTACTTTAAAATAGAGACCAAGCCTCTAGTAAAAGATCTGCTGTCAGTCCTACACCCATATCTTCAAAACAAAACTGTTGAGTAAATTTGTATGTTTAACAACTTGAATATTGAGACATGTATAAAATAGGCAAGGTTTAATAAGATGGGAATTATCGAATGAATTTTGCGGTTGACAAATGAGCCCCAAAAATATTGAAAAATATATAAAACATTTAAGAAATCATGAGTTACTTTAATTTCAATTTAAAATCGGTTTACGGTCATACGAAATTTAAAGCATTTTTCGAACGTTATAAAATAGTCTAACTTCTGATAATGAAACCCTTACAAAGAACTTTTTTTTGCTTTATTTCAATACATAGCTGAAAAGTTTGTACAAACTGTTTGCAGCTACTTACCTTGGAAATTCAATTAGGCGATATTAGCATGTTATAATTTAGTTTACTCTAATATCTTAATTCTATTCATTAATGAATGTTATTTACAACTTTTCAATAATATATGTTTTTAGTTTTTTTTTTCGATATTCAGTACAATTGTTCGTTTCTAATGTTGTTCTGTAACAAGTTGTAATTTACTATTCCTGCATAAAAAATGTGCCTTGAAGCTAATACAGTACGAGGTTTATTGGTATAAAACCTATCCCTATTCCTGGTAGCATGTGAATGTAAATTAGTTGCTGGTATGATTTTAATATTGCTTTTAATAATTTCATTTTTGATCTTATTTATAAAGGGAAAATCAAACTAAATCTGTACAGATCACTCAAAGATAAATATTTAAAGGTATAAAGTGCAATAGTTGAAAATAGTTTGGGTAACTTCTTATAGATTGAATATCTCGGTTTTTAAGAACTTTCGATACATTCAGATGTGTGCTTGCTTCGGAATCCCATATGCAAACCAAATATGTCAAATGCGAAAGGATATACAGTAGGGTGCGGCTTATTTTTCAAAAGTTCTCAAACCCAAAAATTCGTGTGCTCTACTGAATTCAAATCACATGGAAAGAGAATCCTCAAAATCTGAGCCAAAAATATTAACATTTAGGGGTGGCGCAAGCGCCTTGAAGGTGAATTTTCAAGTTATAAAAAATAACTTTCAGTGAAGTAGACATAACTTTGTTATTTTTCAAGTGATTTTAAAACTTTTAGCACCAAAACCTTCAAAATTAAATTTACAAAAACTAGAACATCGAATTTGTCTAAAATCAAAACAAGTTTTAGTTAAAAGTAATTTATTCCAAATTTTTCCTCATTTTGCTAAAAATTTCAACTTTGTTTGACCATAACTTTATGATTACTCAACCGCTTCCAAATCTTTTTACATGCTTTTGAAGCTATTTCAATTGTTTTCAAACTGTTCATACAACAAATTTCACTAAATAAATTTCTTGAGCAAGTAATTCAGCAAAAACTGCACAAAAACGTGATTTTTTACGAAAAATGCCAGTTTTTCCAAATTTTTGCCAGTTAAATATTATCTCTAAAGCTGAAACTGGTTTTTCTCATTTGTTAAACCTTTGAGAAGGACTTTGCATCAATTTTTAAATAATTCTGAAACAAAACTATGTTTTCATATGTTGATAAATATATGCTCTATTCAACTCGTAATAAAGGAAAGATGCTTTCTAAATTTAAGTTTTATAGAAAAAAATCAATTTCTGGCAAAAAACTTAAATAATCAAAAGAAATTTGATTTTTTCATTAAAAAATCATGTTTTTGGATAGTTTTTGGTGAAAAACTTAGGCAAAAACATTTTTTAGAAAAATGTGTTATATGAACAGTTTGAAAACAACTAAGTTCGCTTCAAAAACATGTAAAAAGATTCGGAATCAATTGAGTATTCAAGAAGTTATGGTCCAACTAATTTGAAATTTTTAGTGAAATGAGTAAAAAATTGTATAAAAGTATTTTAAACTATGACTAGTTTTGATTTTAGACAAATTTGATGTTCTACAAAGTTTTCATAAATTTAATTTTAAAGATAATGATGCCAAAAGATTTGAAATTGGTTGGAAAATAACAAAGTTATGTTTACTTAACTGAAGGTAATTTTTTATAACTTGAAAGTTCACCTTCAAGACGCTTGCGCAACCTCTAAATGTAAATATTTTTGGCTCAGATTTTAAGGTTTCTCTTTTAATGTGATTTAAATTCAGTAGAGCACACGAATTTTTGGTTTTGAGAACTTTTGAAAAATAAGCCGCACCCTAATATACAGGGTGATTACTATATCCTGTCAGTGAAATAAGTAATCATACAAAAAAGATGGTTGTATGAATTTTAAATACCAGTGCATATCCAGTTTTGGACATCTATAACATTTGTCTTCGCTATACATAGATAACATATTCATTTTTTTACCTCAATTTCCAGCCACGAGCGTTGTTTCAGAAGCATTACAGTTGACACGCACGTTATTCAGAAGCACATATTTTTGCCAAAAAAGACATATTTTTTCGCTAAAATTTTCCATAATCAGTCTTATGCTATTCCATAGTAAGTCTAGAAGATTGTGGTAACATGCTGTTTCAATCAGGCAATTTTTTCAGCGGAGTTTAGTCTGAAATACATATCTGTGAAAAACGTGCGTGCCAGGTACAATGCCTTTAAAACAACACATATGATTAAAAACTAAGGTAAATGAAAAAAGATTTAATCTTTACTTTGCCAAAACAAACTTTATAGTTGTACAAAACAGGAAGTACACCGGAAATTAAAATTCATGCATACATCGTTTAACTACGATCATTTACTTTACTGACAGGAATTAGTAATCACCCCGTAAGAACTGTATATTTGCCAACAACTTTGTACTCTTAGACATTTACGAACTTTTTTCATAGCAAAAATGAAAGGCATTTTATTTTTCTCTACCTTGTTAATGTAATTTTTCCATTTCAGACGATTATCATTTACCAATCCAAGATAATTTGTTTCTTGTACTTTTCACAGTGGCTCAATATTTATAGAAAGAGTTAAATGGGGTTAAATATGATAAAATAGGAGTACAATAATATGAAATTGGTCTTTTCTGTGTTCATAGACATTTTGTTGGCAGTGAACCATTGATGCATTAACTCCAAATCGTGTTGCATCATTTCTTGGAGTTAATTCAAATTATTTGCTCTACATTTGCTAACAGCATCATCAGCGTAACATTGAAGTAAGCCTTTCAAACCACTCAAGCCATAATACTTCAAAGTTTCTTGCAAGATTTCATGAGGAATGCAATCGAATGCTTTTTATAGGTCTATAAATATGCACGCCACAAATTGGCCATCGTCTAGTCCTTTCACTACAAAGTTCATAAGTTCTAGAGTTGCTGATTCTGTGCTTGATTTCGATACAAAACCAAACTGATTAGGAAGGACTAGATTATTTTGAAATATGTAATTGGAGAGTTGTTGAGTCAGAACTTTTTCCACTTTTTTCGACAGCACAGGTTAAACTGAGATAGGACGGTAATTAATTTTATTATATTTACATGTTTTATAATACAGGGATAATTTTTGCTATTTTTAAGGTGTCATCAGGTACGCAAGTGAGAAACGCTTCATTTACTAGCTCTGTTTTAAAAAATATCTAGTCTATTCTAATGATCAACATGTTTTCTGAGAAAAGGGCCCTTATAAGACAATGGCCCCCGGGCCCCTATATTTGTAAAACCGGCCCGAGGTGTACGAAAGCTATATGAACTAATTGACGTTGAAAGTTTTATTTGCTTCATTTTCTCGATAATAATGGTAAATGAAGCAACGTGTTAAAGCAAAGGCCATCGAAGGAAGAATATCAACTGACTTTTGAATAAATTTTGTGTAACATCCTTTGTTTCTTAGTAATATTTTGGTTACCAAATTATTGTCATATTTAACGGAAATATCGTCAGAGATCTGGAGATAGTTTTGTCAGGATTCCGTCAATAATTGCTTTAAGAAATAAACATCATCCTTGCTTAGCAGAATTTGGGGCAAGTGTATCACCTTTAGCAAATTGTTCTCTAACTTTGCCTGAAGCTTATATAATCCACCAATTTAGCCTTGTTATGTTAGTTTCGCATCTTTGTACCCTGCCATTTGATTTGAAAATAACTGCAAAAAGTATTAGTTTTGGAAATTCTCAAATATCATCCAAAATAACCTATTTTTAACACTATTGGGCAAGTGTGTCACCCATATGGGGCAAGACAGCCACTGAATCAACATCCCATGTAATTCTACTTGTAATTAAATTTACTTCATTTCCTATTGATATTACTTACAAAGCAAAGGCTATCCAAAAATTAAAAAAAAATGCAAAAAAAAGCTGACAAAATAGTACATAATATCAGTACAACACCTGCTCAAGCCATGAAAAACAATTTTTACCCTGATTTTATAATTCAATATCCAGTAATGGGAGGTTAACTGTTGGTACATTAGGGTAGTTCAAAATTTAAAAAAGTTTGAAAACACAATCTCCCATATCTTCCTAATTATCCTTAAAAGATAGTGTTCTGTGAAATTTTCAGCTTTCTAGGTGGTGATTTTAAGGTTGCCCAAAGACGATGTACACTCCCGTGCAAAAGTTTGGGTTCACCCTCTCAAAAACATACAAAAGTGATCTGTCCATATCTCTGTGATTACACGTCCAATTTAAACTCTCTAAGCCGCATTCGAAAGGCAAAGAGTTATTCTGACTTCGTATGTATTTTTCTAAAAACTTTTTTTGAATTTTGTATACTAAATTTTTACTTAAACTTGTGACATTTTTCAAAAAACACACTGAAAAATCATATCTAATTTCCTCAGCATTAGGTCGACCAAAATTTAAAATCAAAGTGTCATTAGAATCGTAATCTTATATTCTTTGAGGAGACCCCACGAAATTTTGGCGGAAAAATCTGGAAAGTATTCAAAATCAATGAAACAGTCAGTCAAGTCATCGTGCAAAAGTTTGGGTTCACCCCTCATAATGATGCAAGTCGTGCAAAAGTTTGGGTTCACCTGAGCCCCTCACACAACAATTTTGTCAATATCTCCGCCATTTTTCAACCGATTTCAATAGTTTAAAGCTTTTTTGAGCGCAAATAATGGCGCGTACATGATTGATTTGAGATTTCACAGATTTGAGTAAGTTCAGGTGAACCCAAACTTTTGCACGATGACTTGACTGACTGTTTCATTGATTTTGAATACTTTTCAGATTTTTCCGCCAAAATTTCGTAAGGTTACCTCAAAGAATATAAGATTACGATTCTAATGAAACCTTGTTTTAAAATTTTGGTCGATCCAATGCTGAGGAAATTAAGTTTGTTTTTACAGTGTGTTTTTTGAAAAATGTCATAACTTTAAGTAAAAATTTAGTATACAAAGTTCAAAGAATGTTTTTGGAAAAATACATACGAAGTCAGAATAACTCTTTGTCTTTCGTATGCGGCTTAGAGAGTTACAATTGGACCTGTAATCACAGAGATATGGACTGAACACTTTTGCATGTTTTTTAGGGGGTGAACCCAAACTTATGCACGGGAGTGTAGGTTCATATGAAAATTACTATGGAGAAATAGTAGTGGAATGTAGGTACAAACTTTTTATCCCATATTGAAAAATCATTCTTCAAACCACAATAAAGAAGTTAGTTGAAAAGAGCTATTCAATCTGACGGATAGGAGAAGAAATATTCATGATTTTGTTTGCTCTTATTCAACATCGTATTGGATCATAGCCCTGTAATCATTTAAAAAAATCCCAAACAAAATAAGCTCGAAAGTGAATTGTTTCTCCAGCAACATTCTTCGTTAAGGTTTGAAGAAGGAGTTTTCTCTATGGGATGATAAGCTTGACATTACATTTCTGACGAATTTGGAATTTTTTCAAAATTTCTCCGTAGTTACTTCCATGTAAACCTATATCGTCTTTAAATCACCACCTAGAAAGCTGTAAATTTCGCAGAACACTATTTTTATGTTAATTAACTCATTACGCGTGGTAAAGATACAACGTAGGTACCGATGGCCGAACCCGTATGACCTAGAGCGGCTCAAGCAACCGGATGTCGCAGCGGCATACGCGCAGCAACTCGAGGCTGCATTACCGGAAGAGGGTGAGCTGGACGAAGCCCCTCTTGAGGACTGCTGGAGAGCAGTAAAAGCAGCCATCAACGATGCAGCTGAGAGCAACGTCGGGTACGTAGGACGGAGTCGACGGAACGATTGGTTCGACGAGGAGTGCCAGGTGGTTTTGAAGGAGAAGAATGCAGCGCGGGGTCATGCTGCAGCAAGGGACCCGGCAGAACATGGAACGCTATAAACGGAAACGGCAACAGCAGACCCGCCTCTTTCGGGAGAAAAAACGCCGCCTGGAGGAGACGGAGTGCGAGGAGATGGAACAGCTGTGCCGGTCTCAGGAAACGCGTAGGTTCTATCAGAAGCTCAACGCATCCCGCAACGGCTTCATGCCGCGAGCCGAGATGTGAAGGGATAACGATGGGAGCATTCTGACGGACGAGCGTGAGGTGATCGAAAGGTGGAAGCAGCACTTCGACGAGCACCTGAATGGTGCTGAGAACACAGGCAATGAAGGACGGGACAACGGAGGAAATGCCTTCGTCAGTACTGCGGAAGATGGAAACCACCCAGCCCCCACTTTGAGGGAGGTTAAGGATGCCATTCACCAGCTCAAGAACAATAAAGCTGCTGGTAAGGATGGTATCGGAGCTGAACTCATAAAGATGGGTCCGGAAAGGCTGGCCATTTGTCTGCACCGGCTGATAGGCACAATCTGGGAAACAGAACAGCTACCGGAGGAGCGGAAGGAAGGGGTAATCTGCCCTATCTACAAGAAAGGCGACAAGTTAGGTTGTGAGAACTTTCGAGCGATCACCATTCTAAATGCGGCCTACAAAGTATTTCCCGGGAAGCTCACGAGACTGATAAGAGCGACGATGGAAGGTGTGCAAAATTGTGTGAAGGTTTCAGGCGAACACTCCAGTTCGTTTGGATCCCACCGGGGACTACGACAAGGTGATGGACTTTCGTGCCTGTTGTTCAATATTGCGCTAGAAGGTGTTATGCGGAGAGCCGGGCCTAACAGCTGGGGTACGATTTTTACGAGATCCAGTCAATTTGTTTGCTTCGCGGATGATATGGACATCGTCGGCCGAACATTTGAAAAGGTGGCAGATCTGTACACCCGCCTGAAACGCGAGGCAGCAAACGTTGGACTGGTGGTGAATGCGGCCAAGACAAAGTACATGCTAGCTGGTGGGGCCGAGCATGACAGGGCTCGCCTAGGTAGCAGTGTTACGATAGACGGGGATACTTTCGAGGTGATCGACGAGTTCGTCTACCTTGGATCCTTGCTGACGGCTGGCAATAACGTTAGCCGTGAAATACGGAGGCGCATCATCAGTGGAAGTCGGGCCTACTATGGTCTCCAGAAGAAGCTGCGGTCAAAAAAGATTCACGCCCGCACCAAATGTACCTTGTACAAAACGCTCATAAGGCCGGTAGTCCTCTATGGGCATGAAACGTGGACGATGCTCGAGGAGGACTTGCAAGCACTTGGAGTCTTCGAACGTCGGGTGCTTAGGACGATCTTCGGCGGTGTGCAGGAGAACGGTGTGTGGCGGCGAAGGATGAACCACGAGCTCGCCCAACTCTACGGCGAACCCAGTATCCAGAAGGTGGCCAAAGCTGGAAGGATACGATGGGCAGGGCATGTTGCAAGAATGCCGGACAGCAACCCTGCAAAGATGGTATCCGCTTCGGATCCGGTTGGTACAAGAAGGCGTGGAGCGCAGCGAGCTAGGTGGGCGGATCAAGTGCGTATCGATTTGGCGAGCGTGGGGCAGAACCGAGGATGGAGAGATGCGGCCACGAACCGAGTATTGTGGCGTGAAATTGTTGATTCAGTGTTATCTGTGTAGATGTTAACTAAATAGATGAAATGAAAATGCGTGGTAAAGATGGACAAACTATTGATGAAATTATGAAAAGTAAATTTAGATGTAGGTACGATAGGCAAACAGTTTCAACACTAAATGAATCGCACTCGCTCTTCCCGCGTGTGTAGTTAACATGAGATGGATGGATATGGGTTATAAAAGGGGTCAGCGTGGTCTGTAGGGATTTGAATTCTAAACTTGTAACCAACTCAGTTATTGGGTCACCAAATGGCTCGGTAGCTTAGTTGGTAAAGCGCTCGTTTAGCATACAAGAGTCCTGGGTTCAAATCCAAGCCGAGCACGTGGATTTTTTTTTCATGAGATTAGAACGCTCTACTGTACATATATTTTTCTATTGCTGTTTTTTTTTTCACAAATTTATAGTCATCAAATTCTGATGCATTCGCCAAATTAACTATCCTCACTTCCCAGTTACGCCAGTTGTCGACCAGGAAAGCCATAAATCATCAACGCGCACACCGATATACCTTTGGCGAATGAAACGTGTTGCTCTTTGCTCAAGTGGAATAAGTTTTTTTTTCTCTGTCCTGTATCTCTCCGTAAAACTGTGTAATTTATCATAATTAATTTTTTTCTGCCCTGCAGCCACATTTCTTTCCGTTTTAAACCACTACCAGGTGGGTACTGGATGGTGGTTACGGGACACCGAATGGGAAATCCCGAAAGCAAAAGGTGGATCCTCAGCCCAGCCGGCAGCGCACTCCAGAAAGTCGAAAGAAACCGGAAGCAAGTGGTTCTAAAGTGAACTTCTGATGGCCCCGGCGCACGGGGTTTCCCGCCCCGATGCCGCCGCCACCAAGGCTCAGTTATTTTGGCATGTGCGCTTCTCATCTTCAGGTGCGCGGCCCATCGCACAGTGGTTGTGTTTGTTCTAAGAAGTGGTCATAAATCATCTTATGCGATATTTGACGAAAACTATCATCAGATATTGTCAACTCAATTATGTTCTAACTATCTGGAACACTTTGGATGTTATTGCCATTGATATTACATTTACAACTCTTTTTAATGAGATTGAAGTTATTTAAAGTTAAGGAACTGTTACTGTCACCCACCCCACAGACGGAATCAAAATCAATCGTGTTCGGTTAGTGATGTGTGAGCGCGAAAAGTTATTCGTGTTTAGTCGAGGATGGATTGCTACCTGGTGAGCTCGTTTCATGCTTAACCTTTCTTAGTCCCTTACATAAAGGTACAAATTGTGGGTCTTTAGATTTTTTTTAAATATTTGGATGTAGTTTTAAAAAAAACGAAATTCGAAATTACCCAGAAATAACCGCCCTAGATATCCGTATTGTGGGATATTTCAGTTTTTGTGCCAAAACTAGGTATTCGATGGCTCAATAATCACAATTTTCAAAACCTGTGACTCTTCTAGTTCAATTATAGATGTATGGCCACTTTAGGTCTTCTGTACCACCGAAATAACCCAGGAATGACCACTGGATTTACCCAAAATAGTTGATTTTGACTTCCAATGGCAATAAACTGAATGCAGAAATTAGTTGATATTTTTTCTAATATTTTAAGAACAAGAAGATCTACTTCATTGTTCACGGACTTACAATAAATATTAAAAAAGAGCATGTTGAAAAAAAAATTCTACATTATTAAGATATTTATGATCAATGATATCGTACGAAAGTTATAAGCAAGACTAACTATTTTTGAATTTTGACTTTTAGTTGGTATCACTATGCGTCGTCGGCTCGGTTGGGATTGAGGTGAACCGTTAATTTGCGGAAAAGAAGGTGAAAAGTGGTTGAGTGTTTTCTCATAATAGTGGAAACGGTACTTTTTTTCTGCCACCAACTTCTTTGCTGTAAGTTGTGGGAATCCGGAAGAAACGGTGGGCTCTCGAGAGGTGGGTCGTTAAAATTAAGTGCAGTGCATATTGGGCTTCCTACTTCGAGCGGAAAGAGGAAGCATCTTCTAGGAATGATGATCCATCGGGGTAACATCTGTTGGGTAGGTCCAGTAAATGTGACATTACTGAATTTAATAGGAACAAAATACATGACAAATGTGGAAAACATCGTGACACTCCATTAAATTGATTTTGAGATAACTTAGAGTGTAATATTTAGTTAAAAAATAAAGCAGTTTTTAAAGTATTTTTTTTCCTAAAGATGTTTTGGAATAACTTTGTACATAATGCCCAAAATCTAAAATTTGTCATCACTCATTTAACATCCACTCATAATCAACTGATGACTTCAAAATTTCATGATAATAGGACTGGACTTTTGGGACCCGTAATCAGTAATCTCTAGAATGTTGTTGAATATGGTTCATACTCAAGCAGACTTTCTCCGCAACGCTTCTCCAGCAGTGCTTTCTCCAAGAACGCCATGACCAGTTTTCAGTGAGTTCCTCCTGGGATTCCTACGAAAAAACATTTCCGGTATTTGTAGTGCATAAGTCTCTCGAAAATAGTATGTTTAAATTTATTCAAATGTGCCTACCTAAGAAAGTTATAAAAAAGTACCGTAATCCGGGGTAACATTGATCATTTTTTTTAGTTTTTCTTAAATTTTTCATTTCACGATACAAATGTTACAAGTTTCATATTTTTAAAACAAGTACTGGCACCCACCGCTCCTAGCTATGTACTTTATTTTGTTTTTCGAAAGATTTGAACATGTTTAAATAAATGTTTTAAGTGATTTTTTGATTCAGCTGATATGGGGTAACATTGATCACCCAAGTAAACAACGTTCGCTAATATTGGAAATGTCGGTACTTACTAAAATCAGGGCCCCTGAAGCCGAATATGAAGACCAAACTCTTACAAGTCATTTACTTTTTGAGTTATTTCAAAATTAAAAACACCTTGAACCGCGTAATACGCCTAAAAGTAGGCAATTTCCTCAGGAAATTCTACATTCGTAATAGTAATTAGTTAATGTTGCCTAATTGAATAAACTTATGAAAGATTTGACAACGGAATCGTTTTCGGCAATGACATTTTTAGTGACACCCGCATTTTCCTTGATCACATCGTCTGCAGAACTCATGTGAGACATGAATTTTCGGTAGTGTCAGTGAAAATGATAGAAATCATTGTTTCAAAAAGTTGACAAATTTGCGCATGAACTAAACGCAATTTTGGCAAAAACCTTAATTATCATTAGCTTATGAATATACGAAAGAGAGGCACCATTCATGGTTCGAAAATGTTTCATCAATAAATCTTTATTTGAACGTTTAACAAGATGAGTCATCCCGATCAATGTTACCCCGCTGATCAATGTTACCCCGGATTACGGTAATCAAACATTCCTATAAAATTTCTAGCGGAATACATTCAACTGTTCTTCTGAAAACTTTCCCCTGGAATGTCGCCTTAGGAATCTTCCAAAACAATCACTAGAGATTAATCTAAGTATTTTCCAGAGATGTTGTTCTTCAAACAGTAATAGCGATATTTTGTGGGGATATTTAAAACATATTTACCAATCGATTTACTAGAGAATTTAGCAACTAATTCTTGAACTTTAAAAAAAATCTCTCGACATTTCCTAAGTTTCCGAGTGTGAATGCTGAGATGCTTGCATAAATAATATGTAAAAATCTATCCACTTTCCATTTTTGGTGCAAAAGCTACTCCAGTAAAAAAGCATGGGAAACTCACCCGAACGCTACTGAATCAGTAGTACTGATAAAAATATAGCGAAAGTTCAGTGACAGCCAAACACTACTAGGATGAGCGCAATCCCGACGAATAGCAATCGATTGACATACAAAGGTATCGACCGTGATAATTATACAGGTATGTTCCGTTGTTATCAACACGATCGGCAATTTTCAGTTGAGTTTCAAAAAAATATAAATGCAGTTCAGTTTCATCATATAAATGCACAGTATTGATGTTTAGGAGCTGTGAGGAGCATTTAGATTGTTCATTCTTAAAGGCTCGTTATGAAAGTTGATTGAAGACTCCTATCAATCAGTTTGGTTTTGTTATAAATCATCAATAGTTTTAGTTTTTTTTTGTTAGAATTACCATTAATGTAATATAGGATATTAAACGCTAATCACATAAATGTCCTTTGCACAGCCCTGTCGTCGTAAAATTTGACCTTCTTAGTCGTCTTTTTTTGAAGGGGGCGTTACTATAGCCCAGAAGGCGCTTCTATTCCCAGGTGTTAAGGATGTCTTCTCATAAAAAATAGCACAACTTTGTTAATGTATAGGGATCAACTGTTTCGTTTTTACGAACGTTGCTGTGGGTTTTCGACTTTCAGTCTATACACATCATAAACGGAAATCCAAAAACCAACATTTTAAAAATTACTAATATCAATACACATGCTTAACAAACGAAAACCAATATGCTTTTGAACATATTTAGTTTGTGCTCCATTCAATTAAAATATGGAAGTAATTACCAACGCATAATTTTGACAATACAACTGAATTGTATGATTTTTTTATTAGTTGATATTGTATTAATTTTTGTTTGATGAATTCACAAAGACCAAAATGGCATTGTACAAAATATGATGCGTTTAATTAGAAATTTGTTTGTTCGGTGAATATTATAGGACAAGTTTTGCAGCTGCTCTAACTAAGTTTTTTCTAAGTTTTTTTATGCTGATCTCAGAATTCAAAACGAAACGCTAACGTTGGAACAGGTTTTTCTGATAAAATTCAAGATGGAGCCAAATTTAAAATGGTCACCAAAATTATTTTAAATTGGACCACATCTTTCCTTCATGCGATGCCCCTGAGATTGCTTTGTTTTTCAAGGAATATATGAGAAAAAAGATACGTGAAGAAATACATAGAATTTATAAAAAAAATGAGCTTTAGCAAACTGTCAAGCAAAGTTCCGGCCATTTGAGTTTACCAAAAAGGCTCCTCCTCTAGTTTCATAAAATTCAAGCGAATTACGACGCAAACTGTAATTCTAATTATGCCGATGGTAATCGCATTTTAGCTATAAATACTCAGCATAACTCGAAACATTTTTTAACGAGATATTATGCGTATTCTCAGTCATGTCAGACTTGTAGACTTGACTAGAATGCAAAGACAAGTTTTAGAGTTGAACTTAAGAAAAAACTAAACTTAAGATTCGATGTTTCAAATTTAAGATTATGTTTGAACGTATGAAGCATATATATAGAAATATATGATATTTTTTCTTTAAAAAAAAATGAATCGAAAAATAAAGTTTACAAAGATTTTTTTGAGTTTTCTAAAAGCAAGACATCTAGAACGTTTGAACTGTTTTTTTTTTCTTAAAGAAGAGCCCAGCCAACAAATATGTTCACATAACTGAGATTGCAAGTGAAAAAGTGGACACTTATTCGGTAACAACAGATTGTATAAAATGCACGAATTTCCTCTATTCGCACAAATCTGGAGGCCATATACGTACATTTTAGAGAATCTATCATGGTCAATACAACTTCAGACAATTTGATTTGGCGTTCACTATAATTTCATGTATGATTGTGTATTGCAGTCTGACTAAAATTTTACAAATAAAATAAAAAGAAATAAAATATCACGTGACAAGCCTCGAACCTCTGACCTTTAGATCACTACCAAATGCTACCACTGTACCGTACAGTTTTTGTTGCAGGTAACGGTCTATTAGCAAATATAAATGAAGCACTGTAGAGCATCATGTTTGAATGTAACCGAATTTAATTGTCATTTTGCAAATGAGCCAGTGCAACGCTGAAGGTTTCATGTTTTATCGAATTAACGTTTGCAATTGAAACGAAATGCAGCAATTTATTAAAGACATCGTACGAAAATACTTATGGAACGTGATGACATTGTGTTTCTGATGAACAGTGATGTTCTTTTAATAGGTAAGACAATTTGTTCATGAATTCTACTGTTTATGTTTATGTTGCGTTCGGCGATTTGCCCTGTATGATTTTATATCTACATCAGATGAACTCATATGTAAGCTCACATTGATGATTATAATAGAGTCATACCAAGTAAAGTTAAAATCATAATGGAATGACAGTTTAAAGTTACATATTTGGTCAGACTAAATTAGAATTCTATAAGATGCAAATTCAAGTCAGATGAAATTTATTACTTTATTAACGATTTCAATCAATTAAGTTTTGCATCATATCCAGTTCCAACAGAAATTGTACATTTATACAATCTGAAATGAACATCCTTATATGATCTCTGGTTTGCTGGGAGGTGTTCGATTTTCAGTCAAATTTTCAAGAGTACGGATCTGGAGAAAAAACATCCGTTTGAACTGAAAACCTAATCAATTGGTCACCACCAGCTAGTAATCAATCGATTAAGTTTTCAGCTTAAAAGGATGCTTGGTTCTTCAGATCCGTGTTCTTGAAAATTTGAAGTTTGGTTTCGATTCATCTTCAACTTAAATTAAAAATAAAATATCGCTCTTGAGACGATATCAAATTGAAAAAGTCAACAATTGCTGTGGATTTCAATATATTTCGCTATGGTTTTATCTTTTGTAATTTTGCGTTAGATATATTAGTGAATCTTGGAATTGCCAAGTATCAATTATAGAAGGGTTTCAAACTAATTTCATCAAATTTACAAACATGAAAATGCTGCTCTTTGTGCATACAGTCAAAGCTCGTCATAACGACAACTTCTATTGCGACAAATCTCTCTATAACGACATTTTCAATGGTCCATTCGAATTTCCATACTCATTTTAGCTTTTATAGCGACATTTTTCTGTTTCGAGAACGGTCGAAACTTTCAAGTCATACTTGGTAATCACTTAGTATAACCACATTTTTTATGTTCGTTGAATTATTTAAGTACATATTACGACCGTTTTCTTCCTCCATTCTTCTTAACGACATCCAAATTCTTTATAACGATGTCATTTATAGCGACATCTCCTTGTAACGACGGTCCCTTGCGATGTCGCTATAACGACCTTCGACTGTACTTGATTATAAAAGTTTATCACTATCACATGAAAATTATTAGTCCAAAATAAACAAGGGTATGAACTGACTGTCTTAAGAACATTTAAGTTAAAGGTTTTTTCAGCTTTAAACTTTGACATATTTCATCAAACTTCGAGAGTGGTCTTGGGCTCCTTAATGATCACGTGCTTTTATCGAAGGATCTCTCGAGGTAATTTAATCAACAATTTATTTAATAATACCGAAAATATTAGGGATCAAGCGCATATAGCCCTGTAGGCAAATGCTTTTATATCGTAATATGCATTTAATTAAGGGATTGTGCTACTTTACCCTTAACATTGAGTCCCCAAATGTCGTTACCTCGAACGTCGTCAGTCCCTTGAATGTCTGTTCTCCGAATAATCCGTTTCATAATTTCCTACATTTCAGAGTAGTGAACGGACCAGTCATCTGGTACGCACCCTGTCACTGAGAACTATTCTTGCACCTTCATGAACTGCATCACTTCTCGAAGAGACAGGTCATAGGTCATTCGGAAAAATGGGATTCGAGGAGAAGGGTTATTCGAGAAACTGTAATTCGCGGAAACGACGATGAAAAGTAGCACAATCGTTTGATAAATAGTATGGAAAAATAATATGAGACAAAACATAGATATTATAAACAACATTTAAAACGGAAAGAACTCACCAATATAATAAATAAATTGCTCGGCATACCCAATACGCTTATCAACATTGATTCTGATTGGATCGCTCATTCCCGCAAGAGCAGATAACGCAACCAAAGGACCAAATACTACTCTTCACTTGATATACGTTAGTTAAGGTCATAAAGCAAACAAAATTTAATTGGTTTTCGACAGGGCGTTAAGATGCACCTGATCTACGTGAAACAAGGCATAATACCTTCAGAGCGTTAATACAGATTTAAAAATTTGATTGATTTTTACAGGGCATTACGATATTAATTAATTAATGTGGACTAAGGTGGAATTACTGCAGGATATTGATAGAGCTTGGAATTTTCAAATAATGTCCTACAGGGCGTTGAGATGTACCTGATGTTCATAGGATAAGGTCTATATACTCCTGGGTGTTGATATTTCTCAGAATGCATGCTCATTTTAACATGCAATTGAAGTACTACAAAGAATTAATATGATCTACATGAGACAAGATCAATTACTATACAGCTTGACAATTTCGATTGATGTCATACAGGGCATTAAGATGCACCTGATCAATGTGGAATAAATTCAAATTACTCCAGCGCATTCATACAGCTTGGAATTTTTGATTCATGCCCTACATATCGTTAAGTTGCACCTGATTTACATAGATTAAGATCAAATTACTCCAGGGCGGTAATATAGATTTTGAAATTGGTGTCCTAGAGGACGTTTATATGTACCTGATATATCCAGGGCGTTAATATATTTTGAAAATTTTGATGACATCAATCAGAGCGTTAAGATGCACCTAATCTTTTAAAGATAAAATCAAATTACTCCAGCGCGTTGATACTATATTGAAATAATATTGAAATTTATATTGGTTTTCAACAGGGCGTAAATATGCACCAGATCTTGCCAAGATCAATATGTACAAAAGTAAAATTACTTCAGACCGTTGATGTAGCTTGATCGATTGATGTTATACAAAGCGTTAAGATGTTGTTGAACTACGTGCAATAAGGCCAAATTATTCCAAGGTGTTGCTAAAGCTTTTGATTGATGTCCTTCTTCTTTCTGGCGTTACTTCCCCACTGGGACAGAGCCTGCTTCTCAGCTTAGTGTTCTTATGAGCCCTTCCACAGTTATTAACTGAGAGCTTACTATGCCAATGACCATTTTTGCATGTGTATATCGTGTGGCAGGTACGAAGATACTCTATGCCCTGGGAAGTCGAGGAAATTCGAACCCACGACCCTCAGCTTGGTCTTGCTGAATAGCTGCGCGTTTACCGCTACGGCTATCTAGGCTCTTTAATTTGTGTCCTACAGGGCGTTGAGATATACCTGATCTACATGGAATGAGGTCAAATTATTCCAGGGCGTTGATACAGCTTGGAATTTTCAATTGATGTGTTGCAGGCGTTAATATGTACTTGATCTAAGATTTACGTGAGAAAAGGTCATATTACCCCAAGGCGTCAATACAGATTGTAATTGTCAATCGATACAGACTCAATGCCCTGTGCACTTGATCTACGTAAGACAAGGTTAAATTAGTGGAGGGCGTCTAAAAAACTTGACATTTGTCCCACAGGTTTTTAGAAACAGCTTATTTACTTGAAACAAGGTCATATCACTCCAGGGCGATATCAAATCTTGGAATATTCAATTGATGTCCTACAGGGCGTAAAGATGCACTTGGTCTACGTAAAATAAGGTCACATCACTCCAGGACGCTGATAAAGCTTGAATTTTCTATTGATGTCCTATAGGACGTTGAGATGTACTTGAACGATATGGGATTAGGTCAAATTACTCCAGGGCGTTGATAGAGCTTGGAGTTTCTATGTTATACAGGGCGTCAAGACGCACTTGATTTACATGGGATGATGTCAAATTAATCCAGGGCATTTATACAGCTTGACATTTTAAAATAATGTCCTACAGGGCGTTAAGATGCAGCTGATCTATTTGAAACAAGTTCAAACTATTCTAGGGCGTCGATACAAATTGGAGTTTACAATTTACCTGATCTACGCATGATAAGGTCAAATCAGTCAAGGGCGTTTATACATATTAACATTTGTCGCACAGGGCGTTTAGATGCAGCTGATTTACATGGCACGAGTCCAAATTTCTGCAGGGCGTTGATAATGCTAGGAATATTCAAGTAATGTGGGGCGTAAAGATGGACGTAAAGTTGCACTTGATCTACATAAGGGAGGTCAAGTTACTCCTTGACGTTGAAAAATCTTGATTTTTTTTTAATTGATGTCATTAGGGGCGTTAGGATGCTACGGATCTGTATAGGATAGAGTAAAGTTACTCCTGTGCGTTGATACAGCTTGGAGTTTTCAATTTTGATCTACGTGGAATAAGGTCAAATTACCCTAGAGCGTTGATAAAGCATGGAATTATTAATCGATGTTCTACAGGCCGATAGAAATGGTGAAATTACTCTAGGGCGTTGATACAGCTCGTAAATTTCGATTGATTTTCTACAGGGCGGTAGTATGCTCCTGTTCTATATATGAAGTTTTATATGAAATGGGAAAAAATTACCCCAGAGCGTTGGTAGGTATAGGTAGGAAATTTCGATTGATGTATTATGGGGCGTTAGATTGTTGTTGATTTCGCACATTATTTTTTATGATTTCGGGTGAAAAATTCCTAAAAAAATATCTGAGAAAAGCTTCTTAGTCGTCGACTAAGCGCGACTAAGCAGCACGACAGGGCTGCCTTTGCATCATAAGGTGCGTCATATTTGAAAAAAATACTACAAGAAAGTGGTTCAAACCGATCATTGTTTATTTTTTGAGCAAGATTAAACAAAAAACAACTTCTCTTTCTATTGTTTATCCTTATCTTTCTGCTTCTTATTTATGGCATTACATCCCAACTAAGAAAAAGCCTTTCTCTCAGCTAAGTGTTCTTATAAACACTTATGGAGTTATCAACTGAGAGCTTTTTTGCCCCGATTGGTATTAAATGTTGAATTATTTTGATTATGTTGAAAGTTTTACAAACTGAAATGAATACTTACGGTTTCCCGTGCTTTAAATTGCCAAAATCTAATCAGTAATGATATTGTGTTAATATTTCTTCTAAGGTTATTACTATCAACTTCGACAGGGATGCACTAATCGTCAATCTAGAACAGCGCCACCATCGCCTTTTAGCTTTACGTTAGATCACGTCTATTGGCAATCAACTAACCTAAAGTTTTAGTTTTTTGTTTATTAATAATAATGTAAAATACTAGTGATCCCGTCAAACTTCGTTTTGCCATTAAGTAGGCTGCTGAAAAATAGCATGAAATCTCCCATACAAAACGACAGATAAGTTTTTAGTTGTTTCTCTAGGTATTCCAGAGTTATTATTATTAATTTGCCAAATCATTTCCTTTCCATTTCCTTCACTCAAACACGTCAGAACACTTGACCAATGCAACAGTGAAATAATCATGTAAGTCTATTAATTATTCTTAAGCCATTTCGTGACAAACAAACACCATTCCACAGACAAACAGACGTAACACTGACGAAATTTTCATCGACCATTCATTTAACGATCATTTTAAATTCGCTATGTTCCCAACCTCGCAACCAGTGGCGCGCGCATCGTTTTTGTTTGTGTTTGACGTTTCACACTACCGTCATCTGCAGGTATTGTTGCACAAATCAGTCTTTCGTGCAACATGCTCACCAGTGGTAGTTTGGCAAAGGTTTTTAAAGAAATTTGTTCTAAGTGTTACGTCTGTTTCTCTGTGACCATTTCATTCTTAATTATATAGTCGTTCATAAAAAAAAACCAAGGTTCAAAAAACATACATGCGATTGTCCATTAATGAAGTAAGGGGTTATGGGGGGAGGGAGTTTTGAGATATCTTGCATGCCATACAAATTATTTTTTATTTTCATACAAAAAATCATACCATAGGGGGTGGGGGGTCGAAAAGTCACCAAAATTGCCTTACTTAATTAGTGGACAGACCCCATATTTATCAAATTTACATAGAAAATTCTTCGATGCCGTACGAAAAAGAAGAGGTCTCTTCATCTCTCTTAATCACAAATTCCAGTTGTTGCTAGGACGTGGCCAGAGCAACTGTCGGTTGTTGAATGATGGGTCAATCTTGTCTAACAGACCAAGCTAAGTTTGAAAACTCAAATTCATCGGTGGATAAGAAGGAGTCAAACCTTATTGAATCGTATATGACTTGTCACCTACCATGTATCGTACTATGTATGTTTCAATCCCTTTCTCGGTTTGGTCTGGCGTACCTCAAGGCAGCCACCTCGGGCCTTTCTTGTTTTTGCTTTACATGAACGATGTCAACTATATTCTGGACTGCCTAAAACATTATTACGCTGATGATATAAAGCTTTACTGCACAATAAAAAAACCGCAAGATTCTGAGTATTGGTAACATCAGTTGGAAATATTCGCAGAATGGTGTGATATCAACAGGATGTCCCTAAATGTGTCCAAGAGCTCAGTGATTTCATTTGGCCGCAGACGCACGCTTTTACAGTTTAATTATGGTTTGGCTGGTGTCAAACTGCAACACTAAGACTGACGTTTAAGGATCATGTTGCTTACATTTTCTCGAAATCTTCTGCGAAGCTGGGTTTTATGTTTCGCTTCAGCAAAAAGTTCACCGATGTGTATTGCCTGAAAGCTTTATACTGCACAATTATACGCCCTATCCTGGAATACTCATCGGTTGTATGGTCACCATTCTACAGAAACGAGATTCAACGAATTGGGGCCGTTCAAAGCAAATTCGTGCGCTTCGCCCTTCGCCGACTTAGGTGGAGAGATCCACTGAACTTGCCAAGCTATGAAAGCCGCTGCAAACTTATTGATCTGGACCTTCTTGAACCTAACGCAATGTAGCAAAGGCGTGCTTCAACTCTGACCTTTTGCAAGGATCAATAGATAGCCCTCTGCTGCTCAGTTCATTGAACATCAACACTCGTCGCCGAAATCTCCGGTTTCATCCATTTCTGAACATTCCTTCCGCTAGAACAAATTATGGCCTTCACGAATCAATGCGTAGCATGTCCCGTGTGTTTAATAGTTGTTATCATGTGTTTAATTTTAATGTATCGCGTGGAACAATTAAGAGTAATTTTAGACAATTTTTATGTTAATTCATGTGAAATGTTTGTTTCGTTTGTTTTGTTTTTAAATAAATTAAATAAATTAAATAAATAAAATAAATTAAACAAATTAAATAAATTAAACGAATTAAATAAATTAAATAAATTAAATAAATTAAATAAATTAAATAGATTAAATAAATTAAATAAATTAAATAAATTAAATAAATTAAATAAATTAAATAAATTAAATAAATTAAGTAAATTAAATAAATAAAATAAATTAAATAAATTTAATAAATTAAATAAATTAAATAAATTAAATAAATTAAATAAATTAAATAAATTAAATAAATTAAATAAATTAAATAAATTAAATAAATTAAATAAATTGAATAAATTAAATAAATTAAATAAATAAAATAAATTAAATAAATTAAATAAGTTAAATTAAACTACTATTTCAATCATTCACCTTGAGATGGCTGCCCGAAAACGATCATTGAGAGGCAAAAACATTCAAGCAGTGTACCGATGAACTGTGGTAAATAGTGGTCACAGTTCCCAAGCCTGCTTCACGACGTTACTTACAACGGTCGCAGAATACGCAATTGCATTTACTCACCGGTAGCACTCGTCCAAACTTACGCCTTTGACCAGTATATCCACCGTATGACTCGCGCATCGGCGTTGATTCCGGGATAGAGCGTCGAGACGATTGGTAACCGATGCGGTGACCGGTTGGCGTTCATCGGACAACTCACAGCCTCTTGACGACGGCCGCTAGTAGTCCCTTTCGTATCCGAGGGAGGGCTTCCACTTCTGACTAGCCCAGATTAGCCGCCCAAGTTTTCATGGTTCTAAAATACTAACAGTTGGCACCAGCGCCCAAAAGTACATACAACACCTTTTCGAACATGCAGTTTCTCCCAATGGCCGCCGAGCGGCGATACTGATACTACGCTCGTTTCTCAAATTTCTCAAACATCTAACACAAGCGCATGGAAGAATGGTAGCTGAGAACTGTCAAAACATATATTGTGGGCTCCGTAGCCGTGCGGTTAGTGGCGTCAATCGTTCGGGCGTATTGTGCTACGGAGCAGTGATGGCATTTCACTAGTGCGTAGCACTAGCGTGTAAGTGTATCAGTCACACTGAGGAGCATCCAGTCGCTTCACTTGAGAGAAAATACATACACTCACTGTAGTGAACCAAGCATTCAAGAGCGCGCGAGTTTGAGTGTAGCGAGAGCAAAGAGAAATCAAAAACTCACCACACAGGTGAAATAAATTTTGCGCGCGCTCAAGATCTTTCACTCCAGTGAACTCACCAGCGTCATTCTCGCCAGTGCGGCACTGCAATGCACGAAATAGAGTGCGCTCTCCAGCTTTAATTCATGTTCGGTGATACAATCCCTCAGCTTCGTTATGCTGTGGTATGCGCGAAATAAATATTTCGCGTAAATGAAGTACGGAACCTGCCAAGGGTCCATTAACTAATTTCAAAACGTTCCATAAGACTAAACTTAAAAGGGAGCAAAACCACGGCAGTTTCTTCTTCAACGGAAGATCTCGTGTCATTTTGAGCATGCGCTAATATCTAACCTTCCGGTGCGCGCTCCTCCATAAAAAACTATATCACTACAAATAAATGCTCTCTCGTCGTACACCGCTCGAGCGAGGGGGTGTTTCAGATAAATTACGCTTGGGAACGAATCATTTACGTATCAATACGTAGGGATGCGTATCCTTATATGGATGCACCCTTTATCATCAATTCCTCATAACAGACATCCAACCATCACAGCGACCTTTTAAATCAATCACCACAGTGAACACTCCAGTGCAAATTCCCATCCCCGACATAGTCACTTATGACGTAAAAAGTTATAGTGACGACTTCCTTCGGAAGGGAAGTAAAGCCGTTGGTCCCGAGATGAACTAGCCCAGGGCTAAAAATCTCGTTAACGCTCAACGCTCCGTCATCGTAATCATCGTCATCATCGAAACTTCTAAAGCCGTTTTTCTGTCCAAAACTATGAATTATTCGATGAAAATGTGATCACTGTGTTTCCGTTGGAGAGTAGAATACAGTGAATACATTTTCATGTAAATTTTCTTGATTTTGAACGAAAAAACTGCTATTTAAAAATCCGAATCAATGACGAATCCTGCCCCCTTAATAAAGTCAAATCAATCAATCAATCCAGTGCAAATTGTAGAGCGCACACTGCAGTGCGTACCTTGGTGCTCACTGTGGTGAACAAAATGCGATCACCGGAGAGAATTTTTGGTGCTCTTTATTAACACCCTAGTGCATGCTAGTGCTGAGTGACCTCCAAGTGTTCTCTCTTCTCACTTGGTCAGTGCGCTCAACATCAGTGGTGGTGAATATTAGCATATGAGTGCACTCTCACTCTGAGCGTGTGTAGCAATATGCACCGCACTTTCTCACACTGAGGAAAATGCCAACACTGCTACGGAGTGTGGGTTCGATTCCTGCACCAGTCAGAGAAACCTTTTCATCAAACGAAAAATTCTTCACTGGTCCACTGGTCGTTCCATGTGTCTGTTGTCTAATGTTATTTATGTTCAGTCTGTGCAGTCTATGGCTGAAGACGGTGTAAATTATCTTTTTTGTATTTTTAAAACGTTTGGGAAATATTGAACAACATTAACTACTTGCAATTTCTCAAAGGGGTTTTTCCCTCTTTCTAATTTTTTTGTTTAATAAATAAATAAATAAATAACTACTTGCAATTTAGAAACTGTATCGAAAAAGTAGTGATTAGAAATCAAGCGTAATGTGAATAGTTAACTTTTTGTGTTTAGTTTATCTTCCATGGTGCTGTCTTTGCTTCAGGATTTCGTTTTTACTACAACTAAGAAAGAGCCATCTGACTTTTCAGTTTTGAATATCGCCCTATTCGCTTACTTATTTATCAAATAAGACTTGCCTGAATTCTTTTTAGCTAAAACGCACGATATATCAGGTTTTCTATCCAACTTTTTAAAAATAAACTCGACAAATTCAAATACTCTGAATAGTGAATATACAAACACAGAAACACAAATTATTCTCAGTTGACAACCGCTCTCCGCGCGTGATACACGTCTTTTCGCAAGCTCGTACACACTTAGTTCAGTCAGTTTTTTTTCCTTTTTTTCTGTTGTGAAACTTTTGCATTCAATGCAAAATGCATTCACACAGAAAAAACACGCTCGTCGTGGACTTCAGTGTCCTACCGAAAAGGCCCGCAATCGAACAAGTGGAAGAATTTCTCCAAAAGTTCGTTAAACTCGACATGGCGGATGTGCGGAACATACAACTGCACACCCTCAAAAGTTGCGTTTTCATCGAGATGAATATTGCCGGTGTAGCCCCGCGACTGCAAAAAGAACATCATCTCCAACACTGCTTCATTCGCGAGGGTTTGAAGTATTACATCCCAATCTACGTAGATGGACCTACTACTACAGTAAGGATCCATGACCTTCCACCGTCGATGTCAAATACTATCATCTGGGATCATATGGAGCAGTACGGCAAAATTATCTCCATCCACAACGAGGTATGGAAAAATTACTTCAAGGGGGTGCCGAACGGTGTCAGAGTAGTACGAATGAGGATGGAGAAAAAAGTGCCGTCGTACATCGTAATCGACAACGAGCGCACATTTGTCTCGTACCCAAACGCAAAACCGACTCACGAAACGGAACAACAACAACCAGCAAACAATCGAAAGACAACCGACGAGCAGCAGCGCGTGGTAGCAGATGGATCCCCAGCTGAAGCAAGCGAATCCGATGAACGCTACGAACGAAACAACAACAACGATGACGACGACAGTAGCGCAAACGAAACCGATGTCGAGTTAGAACCTGCAGCAAAAAGTAAAAGGCGGTTGTCAACTGAAACGTCCAGCAGCACGAAGGAAGATAATCGACCAAAGCGAACATGCAATCAGGGTGACCAGGAATGCGAGAGCACAGTGGAAGAAGAGTTCATGAATTCGGATTGGAAAGTTTATAATACTAGGTCTAAGAAAAAATAGTGTAAATTTATCTCTCGACACGAATGCACCAATCGGTTTAAAATGTCGTAAATAAAACAAAACAAACAAACAAAACAAATTATTCAACTGAAATAAACTCGAAACTCCCGAAAACTTTCTTCGAATTTAGTTATAATCCAATTTCGAACTTTAAATCGACTTGATTTATCTTCAGTATTCACTCCGACAACTTGCGATCTTTTCGCTTTGACGCTGTAACTAACCTTTGTTACGCCCGCTCAGTCACAAGGACTCCCAGCCCACTCAGGGTCGGCTCTTTCCGCCGAGGTCACACAAGAAGAGGAAAACCAATGACGTGTATGGATGAATGACGGCTTTTATTCGAAAAGATCCCTATCGTCCCTATGGCCCTAACTACTTCCTTCCGCTCACAAACTACTTACGGTTAGTGTATGGTGTAAGTGTCGGGGCCCGTCGTTGGAGCTCAATGGTACCAGCGCGTCCGCTTCCTCACCGTCACCTGGATGACAGCCGTGATTATCGTAGCCACCAGGTCGCTGCTAGCCTGCCTGTAGATACCGTCCGAATCCTAGGCCTTCGGGGTCACAGTGCACCGCCAAATACTCGGAAGGTTGATGGATCGGGTTGACCGGAGTGCGTTGCGACGTTCACTATCCACGTGGTCACAATAGGGTTGAATATTGACCACCGTCACTTTCTACGGATGGACTGATTCCTTCAATTACGGATAGACCGTTCCTCCGTCTCACGCGATTACTGCTTCGCACAATCGATCCACCTTTGCTTGAGATTTTCGGATGGTTTAACACCACTGGTCTTTACACTTGGACACTTGGAAAATTAGCTGTTCCTTCGTTCAGGGTACTCCAGCAAGTGGACGAGTATCGTCCACCAGGCTCACTCGGAACCAGCGAATAGCCTTTTTCTTTTCGATTGGTATTGCCAAACTGCATTGGCTACCAAACTTAGTCGCCGTGGGGTGGTTTGTGGGTGTCTTGTGTTGTATGTCTGTTTTAACAAATTGTGTTCTGTGTTTTGTGTTCTTTTAATTCGACCGTTGTGCCGTCCTCCTATCTAGCTAAATAAGACTTGCATGGGTTCTTTATCAATTGCATGTTTTCTTATAGGTTTAATTATTTAGTTGTATTCTTATATAATTTTATTTTAATAATTTTAACATCCCTACTAACTAGCTAAGTTTTAATCATTGGTTTTCCTCTTGAATTAATTTAAATCCCCAAGTATGACTGAAAGTCGAAGGAAAAAGTGGACATCGCAAAGCGACTGGTCACACTACCGCCTCGCTTAGGTAAAAATTATTAATGAAATTAATAATTTTAAGAAAACTAAATAACAACTCTCGCCATACCGCACCTGTACCAAAATATGGCAATGGTAAATAAATGTTGCACAAAAATATGACAAATAGTTATAACAGAGGAAAAATTTAACAAAATAACGATAAACTTGTAATGAAATTGTGACTCATGCTCAAAAATGTAACAAATGAATAAGCATTGTAAACCACTACATATAAAATTTCAGATCGATCTCCGTTAATTTAACAGTATGAAGTTTGAATGAATTTTATTGAAGCGACTTTCTGAATTATAAATGGAATCACCAATTCGAAAGATGTCGTAAAGCAAACTACTTCTACTTTGCCGCGGCGACAATGACCAGTGATATCAATTTGTGTCGAAAAAAGGGCCCGATCATTCATTTGGTAACTTATCATTGTCAAATTTAGTAGCTGCCTAAACGACTTCAAATCAAATCGGATGAAAATTTGTACTATGGTAAGTAATGGGGTTTGTAGTTGTCATTTTGACCCTTGAAGGTCATCAACATTTGATTATAAGAATACTCTCATGATTAAGCGCACGGATCCACAAGCATAGCTTGATCAATTTACTTGCCCAGATCAAATATCATTGGACGATCTGGTGAGCAAATAGTGTAAAGAGCTACACAAAATATTCGTGCATTTATAATTTTCTATTTCTCGATACCTCTAACATTATAACATTTCCACTTACTTTTATCTATCCCGGGATATTTCTAGTGGGTTTCTGCTGAAACTCGCTGGCGTGACGGAACAGGTTGATATTGGGTCTCCAAACATCTTATTAACGATGACCACAATTACTAACCACCTAATCCACATACTCACAACTTTCACCAGAACTAAACATAAAACATACCATGCATATGCACTAGGCTTTTAAATCGCCTGCTGAAAACACACCGAGGCTTTTGCCGTTGAGGTCAGCGACCTCGTACGAACAAGTACCCTTTTTCGCTACGATAGTGCATGGCTCGTACACCTCTCCCAACTTGGCGTTGAAATGATCGCCAGCTGAAGACTGACGGAAAGTTCGTTTGAATACCCTCTGACCGATATCGAAAGTCGGAGCGTATCGTTTGTGCCTAAGGTCGTATCTCTTCTTGGTACATTCGTGTCCCTTCCGAAGATTACTCACTACTTAATCGTAGATTGCTTTGCTCACAATCTGCATTCTCTCCATCCTCTCATCTTCAGATAACTCATTCTCATTTCTTGAGTGATGATGTTCTGTCCCTTTCGTCACGATCTCGTGACCGAAAATCACCCTGAATTTAGTTGTCGCATGGATGCTATTATTAAGGACGAACTCTATCTCAGAGATCTTTGTGTCCCACAATTTTTGGTTGTCTCGCACATAGCTACGAATCATAGCATTTATAGTCCGATTCAGTCGTTCGGTGGGGTTTGCCTGACTACGGTGTCTGGCACTCGCCCAGTGTCGTACTTCGTATTTGGCCAACATTTCCTGAAACTCTTTTGAGTGGAAAGTTGTTGCGTTGTCTGAAATTAGGTACTCAGGCACAGACAACCGTCGAAACCATTGCTGTTCCAATATCTCACATACACTCCCTGACGAAATCTGGCGCACCGGAGTTAGGAGACAATACTTCGAAAAAACATCCATTAGGACAAGAAGATGGCAGTTACCTCTGGAACTCCGTGGAAGAGATTGGATGTAGTCTAACGTGAGAATTTGAAAAGGCTTGGTCGTGACACGTTGATTACCCATTTCAGGGACAACTGATGTTGTCGAATGTTTTATGCGCTTGCATGTTTCGCAGTTAGCAACATAGCGTTTTATTTCGGCCGACATGCGTGGCCAGTAATAGCGCTTCTTAATTTTGTCCACGGTCTTCTCAAAACCTACATGGAACGATTCGTCATGTTCTTTAGCCAGTACTTCTGAACGCATGTGTTCAGGTTTACATAGCTTCCAGTCAAAGGCGTAATCAAATACATCCGACTGTGAATTAACATATTTGTAGAGGTTGTTTCCCTCTATTTTGAAATCTATGTAACTTTCGGGGTCTTCTTTAACTGAATGGAATAGTTTCGAATACCAACCCATTTTAGTATCTAATTCGGCCACTTCCATCGATCTCGACAAAGCATCGGGCACAATGTTCTCCGTGCCCTTGCGATGTTTGAGTACCATGTTGTGTTGCTGTAACTCAATGCTCCATCGCGATAGTCGAGATGACGTTCGCCATTTAGAGCGCATTATGAATGTGAGTGCTGATGAATCGGTTACTAGAGTGAATTGGGTTCCCTCGATGTAACATCGGAATTTGTCGATGCATCGCAGAGCCGCCAATCCCTCCTTTTCCGCCGCGTGATAATTTAATTCCGCGCCCTTTAGTTTTTCAGAGTGGAATGCGATTACTTTTTCTTGCCCGTTTTGGATTTGAGTAAGGACGCCAGCGATGGCGTGGTCACTCGCATCTGTCTGGACGGTGAAGGGGAGATTAAAATTAGGATTGGCCATTACGGGTGCGCTTATGAGTTTTTCCTTAATTGCCCGGAATGCCTGATCGGCTTCTTGGTTCCATTCTACCTTCTTTGGTTTACTTTTCAGTAAATTAGTCAAAGGTACCGTAAGTGCACTGAACTGGTCAATGAATCGTCGGTAGTAATTAGCCATACCAAGAAATCTGCGGAGTGCCCGAATTGATCTGGGCACCTCATACGCGACGATCGCATGTACGCGATCCGGATTGGGCCTCAGACCATCTTTTGATAAAATATAGCCCAAATAAGGCAATTCCGGTACGCAAAACTTCGATTTGGTGATGTTTATGCGCAAATTTGCCTCCCGTAATCTCCTCGCTAACTCTTTCAAATGAGCGATATGCTCTTTGTACGTTTTCGACGCCACAACAATATCGTCCAAGTAAACAAAAATGTTGGGCTCTAATTCTCCAAATCCCAATACTCGGTCCATTAATTTGCTAAGCGTCGCCGGACTGTTCGCAAGTCCGAACGGTAATTGCTTAAATTGATATAATCCCCTACCAGGGATAGAGAATGCTGTGTATTGACGAGATTGAGCGCACAGTGGAATTTGTAAGAATGCTTGGCTCAAATCTATCGTGGAGAGATATTTGAACGACCCCAATCGACTCAGAATGCGTGTTTGATGGGGAAGTGGATATGCGTCCCGTTTGGTGCGCTCATTTAACTTCCTCGCATCCAAACAGAGTCGAACTGCATCAGTGCCTCGCTTGGCAACTGGTACAACTGGCTGCGACCAATCGGAGCAAGATCGTTCAACAATATCGTCTTTAATCATACTGTCCAGCGCTGAGTGGATTTTCCGTTGTACTTCAGGGCTCCATGGGTATGGGTTTTTGCGAATCGGAGGGAGCTCACGACATTCGTCCCTGATTTCGATGGTATGTGTGAGAATGCGAGTACATCCTATATTTCCCGGTTCAGGTACCAGAAACAGTGCTTTTACTTCATGTAACTCGTTTAGCTCTTCAGGGGTCAAAGACATCTCATCTTCGGGTAACTCTTCCGAATCGTCGATCGTTTCGATAAACGAATCTCTCAGAGATGGGTAGATACCAAATTGGTCCCAAAACGACATCCCCAGATAGCATTGACGCTTCAAAGAAGGTGCAACTACGAAGGAGACGATTCTTGTGACTCCGTTGAACAAAACCGGAACGGATATTTCACCCGAAACCTGCACTGGGTGCCCTTCAGCGGTTATTAAGGTCAAATCAGATGGTGAATAGTTAAGGTTCAGATTGGACACTAGTCGTTCGGAACCTTTCCCCAGAATGTTTCTGTTTGTTCCACTGTCTAAAAGTGCAACTTATTTTTTTTTTTTAAAAACTCAATTCTCACGAATGGCCTGTTGTCCCCATGTGGGTGGAGAAATATCGTGTTAACCTCCTCGCACTGTGAAGTCGAAGCCACCGAGTGATAACCCAGCTGTGTCAGAATAGAATTAATCGAACTAATTTCGTTATTTTGAGGACTTGGAGACTGTGTACTCAGACTGCTTTGCCTCACTGAGCAGTCTTGTTCGTGTTTTTTGAAGCGCAAAACGGACAATCTTTTTGTTCGAAACCTGGAAAACCACAGGATTCACAGAAAGTGTGTTTTTCCTGGGTACATTGTGTAGCATTATGCCCAAAATTATGGCAATTGAAACAAGTGCCTCGTTTCAACGGAACATAAGCTTTCAGAATCTTCTCCATAGGATTGAAGTTCTTGCTTGGTCCTGGCTTTTGATAATCTGGTTTCGAAGATTGTTCCTGTTTGGATTCAGCATTCTTAGGATTCGAGTTATGTTGACCCGGCTTGGGGTTCTGAAAAGATTGATTCTTGTGGTTTTGGGGTCGATTCGAGCTGGAAAATTCCTTCTTGAAATTTTCATTTTTCCACGATCGATTGCTAGTCGAAGGTGGTTTTTTACCCTCTCCTATTTCATTGACCTGTCTCTCTGTCGATCGATATACCCTACTACTGTCTTTTTCGTTCCTTGAGTACCACTGCCAGTTGATCGAGTCGAAATTCTTTCCAAACTCTCTCATCCTTGTAATAGTGTTGATGTTGGCTGCTAACATTGCACTCTTGTACTCAGAGCGAAGATTGCGAAATAGTATTTGAAACTTTTTCGTTTCGTCGAGAGGTACAGTCATGTTCCGAAAGATCCGAGTCATTTCCAGGTAGTAGTCCTGGAAACGTTCTCTCGTTCCTTGCTTTCGTAAATGAGCTTGTCTCTCGTGTTGATAATCGATATCGGGTGGCAGGAACTCTCGTTTTAGCTCACCAACGAGGTTATCCCAGGTACGGAGCTCATTATGTGCATTGACCTCCATGTACCAACATCGCGCTTTGCCAACCAATAAGTGATACGCAGAATTGTACAACTCCGGTTTCGAGAATCCTTCTGATCGGGCAGTGAACTCTACTTCGCGTAGAAATTCGATTAATCGGCGGCCATTGTCGGAGCCATCATAGTGAATTTTCCACTTGTGGATTGGCAATCGGCTACCAGAACCATCCTGTGCTGGATTACTACGACCAGAAGAACCTGCTACATAATCTGGCTGTCGTGTAAGTACAACATTACTTGGATTATGCGGGGCTTGATCATCTGTTCTTGGAACACCTTGCAACAGATTTTGATCCTTAACCAGCCAATCCATGAACTCTTTATACGAGAACTTCGGTTTGGTTGCATTTACCAACTCACATTCCTCAGGATCTTCCGAATTTTCGGGTTCACCTACTCCCGTGCTGTTCTTAAACTGCTGCTGGGATTTGTTCGTATTCGGTAGCTGTGTTTCTAGAGCTTCCATTCTAGTTAGCACTTGGTCTAACATGGATTTTAGCTGAGAATTCTCAGCTCTGAGAATCTCAACTTCATTAGCGGATGTGCCGCCTACAGCTTCATCAAGTTTGTCGTCATCATTTTCGTCTGTTGGAGCAAACAATCCGTCCAAACGAATGTTATCTTCTTCAACATCGCCCATTTCGGGATTTGTTGCTTGGTCGACAGTAACAGCATTTGCTCTATCATCTTCCTGGAAGACATGCCGCATCTTACGCAAACTGTCGTTAACATTAGCAATTTCTGCTCTCCTTATCTCAGGATATGGAGAAGCAATTGAATAAAATGTATTGAGCAACCTCACACATTCTCCTGCTAACTCTGAAATAGAGTTAAGCTCGGATTCGTCCGTTGTCTGAGCTTTTGCTCGTAGCAATCGGAACAAATAATGTAGTAATCTCGATTTGTGCTTTTGATCGGGAGCTTTTTTGTACACTCTGGTATCTAACGCTTGTTTGATCTCTTGAACCTGTGTATCGCATTTTTCCAACTCTTTAATTACCGTTTTGCCTGATGGCTCATAATCAATTTCCGAATGTTTTCCTGATCCTTCTCTTTTCAGCTCAGCCCTACATTTTCGCTCAAGTACAGATCGAGGCTCGCCATGCTCTTCGATCCGACGGATTTGCAATTCATGCGACAGCTCATCGTCGAGGAGATGAGCAACGTTCATTCCAAAATATTGGAACATGAAGTGATCCATCGTGCAGTGTTAACCGAACAAAATTTGTTAAAAGTGCTAGAGAGAGTGCCTACGAAAATAAATTTCGTACTTGCCAAACAGAGTTGTTTTCATCCAATTTGATAACCTAAAGAAGAACTCTCGCTTTGTTTGCGATATATGATGATGATCGAATGATTCGAAGGAAAAATTGTTTATGAATGCCTAGGATTGGTTTACACCTTGGATCCACGAGTCCACAAGTGCATTAATCGAAAAATTTGTTAAAAATCCTAATCACGTTCAACTTTTGTGCAAAGTAATGTACATCAGTTATTCAACATTGGCCGATTGGAATCAATTACCAGAATCACCGGCGTAAACGATTATCGCTATCGTTTTCCTCCCTCGCTAACCTCAAAAATAGGAACTATTTTTTTGTTGGTCGCCAAAATGTAAAATGCCCCACGTTGGGCGCCAAAATGTAACTAACCTTTGTTACGCCCGCTCAGTCACAAGGACTCCCAGCCCACTCAGGGTCGGCTCTTTCCGCCGAGGTCACACAAGAAGAGGAAAACCAATGACGTGTATGGATGAATGACGGCTTTTATTCGAAAAGATCCCTATCGTCCCTATGGCCCTAACTACTTCCTACCGCTCACAAACTACTTACGGTTAGTGTATGGTGTAAGTGTCGGGCCCGTCGTTGGAGCTCAATGGTACCAGCGCGTCCGCTTCCTCACCGTCACCTGGATGACAGCCGTGATTATCGTAGCCACCAGGTCGCTGCTAGCCTGCCTGTAGATACCGTCCGAATCCTAGGCCTTCGGGGTCACAGTGCACCGCCAAATACTCGGAAGGTTGATGGATCGGGTTGACCGGAGTGCGTTGCGACGTTCACTATCCACGTGGTCACAATAGGGTTGAATATTGACCACCGTCACTTTCTACGGATGGACTGCTTCCTTCAATTGCGGATAGACCGTTCCTCCGTCTCACGCGATTACTGCTTCGCACAATCGATCCACCTTTGCTTGAGATTTTCGGATGGTTTAACACCAAATTAGCTGTTCCTTCGTTCAGGGTACTCCAGCAAGTGGACGAGTATCGTCCACCAGGCTAACTCGGAACCAGCGAATAGCCTTTTTCTTTTCGATTGGTATTGCCAAACTGCATTGGCTACCAAACTTAGTCGCCGTGGGGTGGTTTGTGGGTGTCTTGTGTTGTATGTCTGTTTTAACAAATTGTGTTCTGTGTTTTGTGTTCTTTTAATTCGACCGTTGTGCCGTCCTCCTATCTAGCTAAATAAGACTTGCATGGGTTCTTTATCAATTGCATGTTTTCTTATAGGTTTAATTATTTAGTTGTATTCTTATATAATTTTATTTTAATAATTTTAACATCCCTACTAACTAGCTAAGTTTTAATCATTGGTTTTCCTCTTGAATTAATTTAAATCCCCAAGTATGACTGAAAGTCGAAGGAAAAAGTGGACATCGCAAAGCGACTGGTCACAACGCACTCCACTATGATGAGAGAACAAACGCGATCCAGACTTAAAGAATGGTTGAGCCAATTTATATGGACGCAGTTTCCATTCGAATGCATACAAAGGTTGTACTATCATTTGTTAATAATCAATATGGGAATTTTCATATAAACCCATCGGCGCAATTGAGTTGGAGTGACGAGAGAAATTCTGTTAAATTTTCTAAGATGCAATAGATTTGAATTACCTAAATGTTTTTCTAGTTCTATAGCATTATCAAAGTTGTCGTCTTGTTTGGTTCGTGCTTGGACTAAACTTGAATTTATACTGTCAGTTTGCAATATTAAGGACGAACTCTAGTAAGTGTATCGAGGTAATATCACATAACATAAGTGGAACTCGAGCTCAAAAAGTGGCACCCACTTTAATATTTGCATGCTGGTATAGGGACATCGAAATGTCAAAAATGTTATACCACCAATACATCAATCGACATTGCACATTGGGCCAGACCGCAAAATTAGGAGAAAAAATATTTATTATGAAGATGATTTTTAGAACAAAACTGTCCTTGGCAAAAATGTTACATATGATGAGGACTACATTTTGACATTCAGTGGCATTAGGGTGGTCCAACAAAACACGGAAATATTTTTTTCCAACTTTTATGCTTTTCAAGCTAGCGCTTTGAACTGTTGTATAAAGTTGTTCTCTGTTAAATTTTGAACAACTTTGCCCAAGACGCCAACCTTATAAGTCTACTATAGCCCTTGCTACGGAATTTTCAATGTTGCAGGGTAGGGTAGTCCATGAAAAATTAATATTTTGCCCATAACTTTTTTACTACAAATTCTATCAAAATTACGTCTTCTACAAAATTTAAGAAATTGTTAAAACGTGCATTTTGGTGGAAGAGTTAAGTGATTATATTTATTCGTTTATGAAATATGACTAGTTTTATACAAAAAAATCATATTTTTCAATCGTCAATATCAACAACAACGGGGATCCAATTTGCACAGGATCTGAAAGGAATAACTTAGAGGTTCAAATGGTATATTGTATCACTGGAGAATATTGGAGGATTTACCGTATAATTTTGATGAGAAAACGAACATATTGAGCATGAGCATGAGCATAGATAACCGTACAATTTGTAGCTGCTGCTCCTTGATTGACTAGAGCAATCGAAGTTGCACAAAGAGTTAATGAATGGGGCTACCATTCTTCAATGTGCACAAATCGAGAACTCAAATTTAAAAAGTTAATAACGGCGCTGGGTACATCCTTGCGATCATCAGGGAAGGGAAGGTATGTTAGTTAGAAAACCGTTATTACTAGAGATCGAGTATACCTCTACATCTCCACAGCTGTCATTGAAAGGATATTGGGTTAGTGGGATAAGGTAAAGATCTGGGAGTCACAATTGTTGGTAATGCAATCCATGATATAAACACGCGTAATCAGATTCGCGATATAATTCGATAAACGCATTGTACGCCGACCAAGTGTTCATCACTCGCCCACGCAAGAGCACACGATCAATAGATCAAACACTCTTAACAATCCGCGACGCTTTATCATTTCACTACTCGACTGACGCGTGATATGTTTGATCCTGTCCCCATCGCCGCCCCCACAGGGACAAGCGCCAAGGACGAAGGATCAAACAGAACTAAACTTTGATGAGAAAACGAACATATTTTACAGAAAGTTCATGATTTTAGCTGAAATATTGTTGAGTGCTGACAAAAACAAAGCCAAAACCATCAGAAATCTTCTCAATCGAATTTATATGTTTAACTTTTTCTTTCATAAATACAAACCTTTTGTAATAGAGATCGAATGAACCTTTGTATTTACGACAATTGTTTTCATGGATCAGTAATAATATGTATGGAATGCATTATTTTATTTATTTATTATATATGTATGGCGTGTTGGTTGAAATATTTCACTGATATATGTCATCCAATTCCCAGGAAGTGGAAGTCAATTGCAACTCAAATTTATTGTGTTTGAACCTATTTTATACCCTGGGAGATGTCAGATAAACGAACTTAGATTAATTTGTATGCTGAATTATTTATATGAATAGGATTTATTCGTGCTGTTCGGAATATGCGGCAGAAAAATCACAGTGATAGACAATGGAAACAAAATATTATTCAATACTTTTAAGAAACATTTACAATAAAATGAGATATATTAATATTTGTATCGCCAATTCAGACTGATTTTTGCCTATTAGTTGCATTTCAAGTCAGCCTAAGCCGCAAGTGTTCGGAATATGAATCTAAACATTATATAAATAAGTATTATATAAATAAGTATAAGTATAATATGCTAAAAAAATTCAGTTTAAAAGTTTTCAACCAAATTATGTTTAAAACTTTGCAGTAATGTTCAACACGCAGAGAATTGACAGCTTTTCAAAATAATAAATATTTTTGTTGTTTTCAATAAGTGTTTTTGATTTGTAATTAAAAAAATGTGGAAATAACATCGTTGAGGTTTGGTGTGGTGACCCGTGGAGGATGTGCAAGAATGCTGGTGTGATGGATTTGATTCTAGGAAAAATCGTAGTGAATATAACACAAATGTTTACAAATTAAGAGCGAATGATGTGATTTCGAATGAAAAAATATGTCGGATGGGTCAAAAAAGATTGCATTTTAGAAGTGAAAAAAGTGAACACATATGATGTGGGAGTGTAAGTGAAAAACAAGTGGTTTTACTACACATTCACACACGAGCGATACGACGAACAACGTTTAGCCGGGCTGCCAGTTTCTAATACAATTCAAAGCTAAGTACTTTTTTTTATTTATCATTTGATCATTTTGTTCATTTGTGGTGCATGCTAGATATAGTATGTATGATATAATTTATGAACACAAAATAATTGTGTAAGACTTTCAATTCATATCAAACTGTATTATAGATACTGATAAATTAATGAATTTGTTCCAAACGTTTCAGTTTCAATTCCTTTAGATATGATTGTAGCATCGTTTTGCTTTATTCGGTAACACTGACTGCTACAAAGAAACGGCAACATGTGACTTTGTAGCGCAACATCATCAACATCAGCCGCAGTTTATGCCTATGATAAAACATTGAATTGGGTGGATATTTCTTTCTCTTTTCCTCTTTCTCTCCTGCTCTATTTTCCTCCTTCTTTGTATCTGTTGAAACCAATATTATTGTTGCAGAGACAACGGCAGATAATGAGCCATTTTACGAGACGTTTCGGAACAGCTGATCGCCGCAACGGCGTCAATTGACAGGAGACCTGGGATTAAATCCAGCGTGATTTTCAATAACGCCTCATCTTACCAAACGAGGACATGGAGAAAATGACAAAAATGAGATCCAAAAATGTTCGTTACTGCAACATTACACCTAGTTATTGTATCAGCTACCTCTTTGTTACCCATATTGCACATAAAAAAGCACTTTTGTGATCAGAAATATTTTAATAATTTTTCTCCATTTAAGTTTTCGCCTGGATGAAAAGCTACGCTAGAAATGCGCACAGTCATCAACCATCACCATCGCGAAAACTGACGCCGATGATTGAAAAATCCCAGGTCTCCTGTCATTTGACCAGGCTTCGTAAAATGGTTTATGTGCTCGAACACAGAGTGGCAGATGTGTCAGGGGAACGAAGAATTTCGCAGTGTGTTGGTATGGTATACTACAGTGATCAATGATCTTTTCCATTCTTTTTATGAATTAGTGTACAAAAATATCTATGCATAATGACAGTTTCTTAGGTGTGTTATATCTTCATTGCACTTGCATTGCGGCGATTCATTTGGGCGGGCGGTTGGTGATTTCATAGGAGTTCATTCAAATATGATATAACGCAAAATTAGCCAACTTTACACGCCCTCCCTCCCCCACGTAACAGCTTTTGCACACTATACAAGACCCTCTCCCCTGTTTTTTTTTATGAATCATTATTAAGTGCATGCTGATTATTGAAAATTATTTTTGATTACAGGTAAAGATCGAAGTGCAATGCAATGCGGATACGTGTTGAATAATTTGTTCTTAGTTTTCTTTGTGGTTGCTGTTCATATGGTTGGTTTCAATTGGTTTCAAATTGATTTGATTCCATTTCAGCTCATTTGTTACAGGTCATATACATATGCAATTTTGTTGAGTTTAAGATTAGTGGTCACTTCCAATATCTTAGCTCTCATGGCTCTTTCGATGATTCGTTGAACTGTAACCACGACGATATGTTATTTATCAGTTTAACTTTTTCTATTATTCCTAAATTAAATGTTTCATATCGAAGTTTTTTATATTTTCATTTATTTTCCTAGTTAGGTTTAACTATATGATGCATATCATAACAGTATTTTACAATCCCTGGCAAACATACGTTACTCGCACTATATATTATATGCATTCAGTTTTAGTATCATTACAGCCATCTACAACCGTATCACAGTCAGACATAAGGGAGATTGAATACATTGTTTCGCAATAACATAATTTCTTTTCAGCAGCAATAACAGTTCCAGTATGTTGTAAACTAATTCAATTCTTTCAACATAATTCGTATTTTTATATTAATATATAATTCCAGTCATGGGCTAAGTTGCTAATTAGAATAAATAATTCAAAAATTGATTACAGATTTTGCGCCATTTTCAGTGATCATCGAGAAGGACCTGTAAACGATATTTTTAATTAATGATTTTTTTTTCCAGGATATACCAGCGGGAAGCCGCCGTAAACATCTAGTATAAATATGGTCATTGTATTTTTTTTTCAGGCTTTTTGGAACAATCTGTTATTATGTACTTAATATTAATCATCTTTCATTTAACGATTCTAGGTCTAATAATCGAGTTATTGCATGAGTTCTTACATATTTTTTATTCTAAATTATTGAATTTAATTTCATTACATTATAATAATTTAATTGAATCATATAACATGGGTAATATTGGGAGGGCGCATCAGGGCATCATTGAAGTTACAGCTGGACAATGGAGTGGAGTGCCAGCCGGAGTCAAGGGTTGAAGTAACCGTAACATCCTTGTAGATGGGTTCTTCTATCCCAACAGTTGTAATGGATTTGACGCGCCCTTCTTAAAACAAACCATCCCGTGGATAACTTGACAGATATTGCAAATTTCATTATACTTTCCGTTGGATCATATTATTGGAAGGAGATTCTCTATTTCCCGCGGGTTTCGCGTAAGTGTCTATGCTTACGGGTCCGCCACACCCCATTTTGGCCCTTCATACAATGGTATGTTGAATTCAGATTGATAATGAAAATTGACAGTACTGTTAGGTGGAACCGCATGCAGAGCAAGACTCAAGCTAGGATGGTGGCTACCTACATACATACATACATACATACAAAAAAATGTGGAAATAACAATGAATTTTATCAGAACAATCCAGCTTTTTACGCTAGCTATAAAACAACGGGGGGTGATTTGACTTTGACATTTCTTGGCTATCAATTTTATAGTTTAGTCTAAGTAGGCAATAATTGAAGATTGTTGATTGAAATGTCGATAGTTTTCACTGGATTTGTTTTGCTGCTGCGGTTTTTTTGTGCATATTGCAATGTCTACTCCATTTCACACAAAACTCTATTGAATAAAAATGGTCATATCTCATAAACGAATGAATATAATCACTTAATTATTTCACCAAAATACGCGTTTGAACTAGTTCTAAATCTTTATAGAGGACGGAATTTTGATAGAATTTAAAATAAAAAAGTTATGGGCAAAATATCAATTTTCATGGACCACCCTACCCTGCATAATTCAAAACTCCATAGGAACGGCTACAGTACACTTACAAAATTAGCGTCTTCGGCAAAGTTTTTCAAAATTAAACTAAGATCAACTTTATAGAAGCGTTAAATTGCAAAGCATAAAAGTTGCAAAAATATTTCAGTGTTTTGTCGGACCACCCTAATGTCATTTAATGTCAAAATGTAGTCCTCATCATATGTAACATTGTTGCCTAAGAGTTCTAAAAAATCATCTTCATAATCAAAATATTTTTTTTTCATCTAATTTTGTGGTCTGGCCCAATGTGGCATTGTATTGAAATGGACCAAAGATAACATATATCCAGAGTGGTAACGAAAAGAATGAAAATAACTATTGATGGTACAGCTTTAGAATGAGATTTACACCACTCGTATTCCGAGATAATTTAGTCAATGTATTAGATATCTATGTTGTTATGCTAGAATTATATTCTTTAGGTGAATGAATGGAATGATTTTCGGAAGCAAAAGCTTTTTGACGTTATGAAACAGGAAGTTTTTTGATAGGAAATAATATTTTCGAAACGATCACATTCTGTGGTTATGAAACATGAATATTAAATAGTATAGCAGAAAAAAATTACATTTTGTGAAAAAATAAATATGTTTTATCTTCAGACATTGCTTTTTGTCGACCGTCCCCCGATCTTAATGTCTGTAATCTTTGCAACAACTGGTCTACTGATCGAATCATATGTTTTTTGTTTACTCTTGGTAATGACAGTTTGATGTCTTCTATACTAGATATACCACTTGCCAGCAGCTGGAAGTGGGTACAACTTTTCAACTCGCTTTCACTTCGGAGTTCCACATATGTTATGTGGTAATATGCACCCCCGGGGCAAAACGAATTTTTTAGGTTATAATGAATATTGTGGAAAAATTGAGACATTTTCCGTGGATTTTTTCTTGTCAAATCGTATTTTGAGGATACTTAATATCAGGCCCTGAATAAAAAAAATGGTCCCAATCGCTTCGTAAATAGGCTAAAAGAGCACCGTTTTGCCTCAAGGGGGCATATTATACATGTATATATACACACAAATGGGAACTAAAATTACGAATAGGGTTATAAAAGACGTTACAAGCTAAGTGTTCAATGAGTACTTCCACAGCTATTAACTGAGAGCTTTCTTTGCCAAAGTTGCCATTTTCGCATTCGTATATCGTGTGAGAGGTTCGATGATACTCCATGCCCAGAGAAGTCAAGGAAATTTCCATTACGAAAATATCCCGGATCGACCGATCGGACCGCTTCAGCATGGCTTTGCTTTGTAGCCGCGGACTCTAACCACTTGGCTAAGGAAGGCCCCAATGAGTCTAAAATAAGGACTGTTCATTTTATAAAGTGGACACCTTGTTTATGCTATATCTTTTTTATTTATTGATGAAATCGTAAACGGTTTTCTGTGTATCGTTCAACTATTATTCTACAATGTTATGAAAATACAGAAACTTACAAAATGCTTTCGGTTGAAGAACTAAATAGTTTTTGCAAAAACTCCTAAGAAAAACTGTTCGTCAAGTTTAAGCATTATTTTTCGCATGAAAAAAATCCTAAATTTAATGAACAAATTGTATGTTGGTATCCTTTACAATTCAATTTAAGATAGAGCTTTTAAAAACATCAATAATATTCCATCAGTTCCTGACGCTGAGTCACTTTAGTAATCTATTCCCTTATGGTCAAATTTGCTGATACACCATTTTTACTACCAGCAAAAAAGTAAAGTAATAAGCGTGTTCAAAACTGGTTTAGATTACTAAAGAAACTATATATGTATAAAAAAAAGCAAAATCTTGAGTTTTAACCGCATTCTTGGGTATCAAATTTTATCATTATGGTCGTTTTATTGAAAAATCCCATACTTTTAAAATTATATACGCATGTTTATCGAACTAGAGCAAACTGTAAGCGTTTTTCTCAAAATATTTTGATAGGTAGTCTCAGAATAACACATTCTGAAAATAATACATACAAAATAAATTTGATTTAATTCAAGCAGTGTTCCCAATCTTGATGATTGTCATTGTGCTTTGAGTGGTCTTCTGAAAATAAATTATTTGTTGTTCTATTGTGCTTAACATATGACGTGGGGACTAAATCAGCAACTCTATGAAGGCGTAAGTTCCATTTAAATTTAAGATATTTTTCTTTAAAAAAATTGATAAAAAATGATTTTATGATATCTGCAAAATTGCTTCTCCAAAAATAACTTGATATTTTTTAGCAAGCTTCTAATTGATGATGCTTTCTAAGTACAACCATTTTTTGAAAATAAAAAAATATAAAGTGTCGAATTTTCCTGCCGATTTTTAATAATCCTTGATTTTGATAACCTCCAAAAATCGACCGTTCTTAACGTTGTGCCTTATTAGTGTGAAATCATATTATTTTGGTAACTTTTTTATTACCACAGCATTGTACAATATTACAATGAAAAGATATTGCATGTCCAAAGTGTCCACTTTATAAAATGAACAGTCCTTAGGTGTAAATATCACTCATAAACTGGCGTACATTCGATTCACGTAACACAAATTTCATTTCCGAAATGATTCCATTTATCTAAAATTCTATTCAAGTAGCCCAAAACGATTATGCAAATAGAGATTTCAGTGTATGTGACAATTATCCTGCTAATATGGCACCTGGCTACTGAAGTTTGCGTCCATAAGATGTAGTTCTTAATAGTAGGTAATGTTCACCACGTAGCTGCTTAAGGGACTCAAACCAGTCACATCGGCGGCACAGCAAACTTCGTTTGTTCGCGGTTTACTTCAGATAAGCCGTGCAAATTGGTGCTACCACGTTTGTCGAGAGAGTTGGTTGCCATCCCGCGCTGTATATTTAAAAGGCGCACTGAATTGGACAAATTTATTCCGACGCAGCATTTCCCAGCGACAGCTACGATGCCGGCATTTAATATGCTTCCTGTCTACGTTTGCCTTTGTGAATGTGTGTTTGCGTTAGTGTACACATACTTTTTCATTATCCTATTAGCTTCAACTGTTGACCGTCGACGGAAACGGGAGAAAGCTGTTTGGCACAGTGTTTCTCAATCGTGGTTGGCTTTCATCTAATAACAAATAGTCTGGGAAGTCTCAGTTTGATGGTTGACAGCAGACAAGACCGTGTAGAGCTATGGGAGATCATGGACGAGAACAGCTTTGCCGGAAAGCCCAGTCAACATTTTGGTTGGTATAACTCTTGTTATAAATCATTCTATATGAATCAATTCAATCGTATAGAATGCACAAAAAGGCTATATACCTACCAAAGTGAAGGCCATATACGTACTTAGCACGACTTTTTTAGACATTCTGCGATCAGATATTTGACGCCAACAAACTTTTATGAAAATAAAAAAAAAGGTCAGTGCGCATCGTACCTTCGTGCTGTGCGTACACAAATTCTCTCTGCTCTTGGAAGTTTTCTTAAAAACTACCTAAAGCAATAAAACAGTACTTTTCAGTGCTACATAAACAGTATTTTTCAGTGCTAAAATTAAAAACGGTACTTTTCAATACTATTTTCTACTATTGATCCCTTTACGATCCTTGTTTGCCTTCGATTTTTCGTTGGACCCGTTGGCGAAAGCTAGCGGTGGTAATCCTTCTTGGACACCGTCTTGGGAAAAAACCTCTCGAAGGTCACGTCTTCTTTAGTTTATTAATTAAACATGGTATCAACAACAAACAAAAGGAAGGGTGAATCTCTGAATTCACTACTTCCTTCCAAAAAAGTGGGTTTTAAAACTGTCACTACACGTGGCAAGAATGGAAGAAAGGACGCTTCCCCGGAATGCGAACTTTCTTCAAAGGGTGAAATGAATAATTGTATTGAAATGAGCAATCAGTTCGATGCTCTAAACAAATTTTCCGAGCACCAAATCGAAGCAGCCTCTAGCCCAGGCTCTTTGATTCAAGCGAGGAAGCAAAGAGTGCCACATATCATGGTCAGTTGTTCCGAATTTGAGGGATTTAGGCAGGAGATCTTGAACTCCATTAGGGGAATCAAGGTTCCTTCCAAATCGCAAAGAAATGAGACTGTCGCGTTTTGCCGGAAACTCTTAAAGATCGCGAACTTCTTCTCAAACATCTTGAAGAGAATAAGCACAATTTTTTTACTTATGACGACAAAACTGAACGTTTGTTCAAAGTCGTCTTGAAAGGTCTCTCAAGTGACTATAAATCAAAAATGGAATAAATGATTTACTTGGATTTTCCCCAGTCCAAGTAATCATTATGAAAAAGAGAACCCAATCTGGCATTGTTTGGAAAGGGCTTTCTCAAGAATTTTATTTAGTTCACTTTAACAAAAAAGAACTAAATAATATGAAAGCTTTAGAAAAAGCAAAACTTTTGTTTGATGTCCGTGTGACATGGGAACATTTCCAGAAACCTGGAGGAAATTACCAGGAAATTTCCCCACTCAGTGCCGTAGGTGCCAAAAGTGGGGTCATGGTACAAAAAATTGTCACATGGTTGATAAATGCATGATTTGCGGAGGTTCTTCTCACGCCAAGGACGTCTGTCCAGTGAAGGAAGATACCACCAAGTTCATATGCTCTAATTGCGGGGCTAATCATAAGTCAATTTTTTGGAATTGCCCTTCACGCAAATGAGTTATTGAGGCTCGTGCCAGGCAGATGAAAGATAATATCCGTTACGATAACGGTCGTTTCCGGAATTTGCCTGGTAGAGTATCGAACAATGCTCATTTTTCAGTTAACGATCGCTTGATCATGAATTATACCCATCAGGAAGATCACAATCATGCTCATTCACAAACTAATTTTAATCCGTCGGGTAGCCATTCGAATCTTTCAATTTCGAATGTATCTACCCAAGGAAAATCCTTTGCCGATATCGTAGCAGGAAATTTGATCTCCTCCCCTGTTCGTACTATGAGTACCCATTCTACTTGTTTCAAATCAAATGGAAAAATCCCTACCACCACAGGTAACTCCTACTCCGCTTCTTCGTCTACCGAAAATTCTAATGGGAATTCATCAGATCATGTACCCACTTCAAGTGATATGTCTGCCTCTGATTTTATTTATCTAACTGAACAATTGAATCTAATGATTGATGCAATGTTCAAAGCCACCACTATGGCTGAAGCAGTCCAAGTGGGTGTAAAATTTACAAATCAAATTGTTATTGGATTACGTTTTTCTAATGGATCCAAATAATAATTTAAATATTTTAAATTGGAATGCTCGTTCTCTGAATGATAAAGAGGACGAGCTGTTTAATTTTCTTACCGTTAATAACGTGCATATAGCAGTTATTACCGAAACGTATTTAAAACCTGGATTTAAACTCAAAAGAGATCCTAACATTTTTGTTTATCGTAATGATCGACTTGATGGGGCATGTGGGGGAGTTGCAATCATCATTCATAGGCGTATAAACATCAACTGTTTACGTCATTTGAAACTAAAGTTTTTGAAACTTTAGGTGTTTCTGTTGAAACACAGTTTTCAATGCTCTGGACAGCAAGTTAATTTGCTCCAAACTGACTTGCGAAAATTGACTCGCAATAAGTCAAAATTTTTTGTCATTGGTGACTTTAATGCCAAACGTCGGTCATGGAATAATTCTCAAAGTAATTCCAACGGCAGAATTTTATTTGATGAGTGCTCTTCAGGATATTTCTCAATTCAATACCCTGATAGCCCTACATGTTTTTGCTCTCGTAAAAATCCATCTACGATTGATTTGGTCTTAACCAACTCTAGTCATCTTTGTAGCCAACTGATTACTCATGCTGATTTTGATTCTGATCATGTCCCTGTTACATTTCAAATATCCCAAGAGCGATTCTCAATCCTATCAGCTCCACTTTCAATTATTTACGAGCCGACTGGAATATATATGAAACATTTATTGACTCTAATCTTGATGTTAATATTCCCTTACATACAAAACTTGATATTGACAATGCTCTTGAAACTTTAACAAATTCCATTGTTGAAGCATTGCAATTCCAAAATGTGAAGTAAAATTTGAATCCGTGATTATAGACGATGATCTTAAACTCTTGATCCGTCTTAAAAACGTGAGGAGAAGGCAATTTCAACGCACTCGCGATCCTGCTATGAAAATTATATGGCAGGATTTGCAGAAAGAAATCAAGAAACGTTTTGCTCAATTAGGAAAAACAAAATTTGAAAATAAAGTTTCTCAATTGGACCCTGGCTCTAAGCCCTTTTGGAAATTATCTAAAATCTTGAAAAAACCTCAGAAGCCAATACCGGCATTGAAAGAGGAAAACAAATTATTACTAACTAATTGCGAAATAGCTCAAAAACTTGCTATGCAGTTTGAAAGTGCGCGCAATTTTAATTTAGGACTTACTAGTCTAATTGAAAATCAAGTTACTCAGGACTTCGAAAATATTCTCAATCAAGAATTTTCGAAAATGCCTGGGAGACTGATTTGGAAGAAGTGAGAACTATTATTAAAAAAATTCAAAAATATGAAAGCTCCTGGCGATGATGGAATTTTCTACATCCTCATCAAAAAACTTTCAGAAAGTAGCTTATCATTTTTAGTTGATATATTTAACAAATGTTTTCAATTAGCATATTTTCCTGACAAATGGAAAAATGCTAAGGTTGTTCCAATTTTAAAACCAGACAAAAATCCTGCAGAAGCTTCTAGCTATCGTCCAATCAGTTTGCTTTCTTCCATCAGTAAACTTTTTGAAAAGGTCATTTTGAACAGAATGATGGCCCACATCAACGAAAATTCAATTTTTGCCAATGAACATTTCGGATTCCGCCATGAACATTCGACCACTCATCAACTTTTACGTGTAACAAATTTGATCCGTTCCAACAAATCTGAAGGCTACTCTACTGGTCTTGCTCTTCTAGACATAGAAAAAGCATTCCCCAGTGAACATTTTGGTTGGTATAACTTTTGCTGTACATCATTCTATACGAATCAATTCAATCGTATAGAATGCACGAAAAGGCTATATACCTACCAAAGTGGAGGCTATATGCGTACTTGGCACGACTTTTACGGACTTTCTGCGATCAGATATACGATGCCACAAAATTTGAAAGAAAATAAAAAAAAGTTTCCAGCGAGTCTCGAACACGGGACCTCTGGATCAGGAATTGTGCACCTTACCACTGTACCACCAAGGGTTACTTTTAATTTTAATACATGTTTCATGTACTTTGTTGTTCTTTGAGGCCCATCGTCAGCAGATAGACAAAGTTTGGGTGGCAATTTTTGCTAAGTTATTGCGATCTCATACGATGCTTACTGGATAGAAATATGATCTAGAGATGGGCAAAACGAATCGGAGCCGTTCACAAGATCCGGATCACTCAGAAGAATGAGTGACCCGTGGCTCATTTTTGGCGAGAGTCGGTCCATTTGATCAGCACGGACCAGACAAAATAACCTGGAAAAGGAATGGCTTCATTATAAAGCTTGACAAGTGCCTTGTTTTGCGCGCCACGCAACACATGCAAGCAAAGTTTTCTGCTGCACCGTGGTTGAGAGAGAGAGAGAGAGAGAGAGAGAGAGAGAGAGAGAGAGAGAGAGAGAGAGAGAGAGAGAGAGAGAGAGAGAGAGAGAGAGAGAGAGAGAGAGAGAGAGAGAGAGAAGAGAGAGAGAGAGAGAGAGAGAGAGAGAGAGAGAGAGAGAGAGAGAGAGAGAGAGAGAGAGAGAGAGAGAGAGAGAGAGAGAGAGAGAGAGAGAGAGAGAGAGAGAGAGAGAGAGAGAGAGAGAGAGAGAGAGAGAGAGAGAGAGAGAGAGAGAGAGAGAGAGAGAGAGAGAGAGAGAGAGAGAGAGAGAGAGAGAGAGAGAGAGAGAGGATCTGTTCACTGAAATGAGTCGTCTCTAATATGATCTGTCAAATTATATAACATAACGTGATTCTATGTTGCACTATTTACGACATGTTTTGTTGTCAACACAGATTGTTGTTTATGAATCGTATTGGGGATTTATATACAACTTGTATTGACATTAATAACGCTTAATATGGCGTCTTGTGCAATTCTGATTTTGGACGCATGAATATGTGATTTTGGATGCACATTCTTATACGATACGTGGTTCACTGGGTCGACAGTGTTTAGCATAAAGGTTTGATCGTAAAATTGAAAAACTTTAATTTTCCAACATACATTGTTAGAATAATTCAAAGTTATCTGTCAAATCGTACACTTCAGGTTAATTATCAGAACTCCAGGTCTGAAAGACTTCCTGTAAGAGCTGGTGTTCCCCAAGGCAGCATTTTGGGACCAATATTATACAATATTTTCACATCTGGCTTATCTGAGTTCCCTCAGGGATGTCAAAAATCCCTGTTTGTGGATGTCACAGGCCTCTCTGCCAAAGGACGAAGCTTGCGTGTCGTCTGTAGTCGATTACAAAAAAGTTTGGATATTTTTTCTTCATACTTGCAGAAATGGAAGATTTCTCCTAATGCTTCCAAAACTCAACTAATAATATTCCCACATAAACCAAAAGCTTTTTATTTGAAACCCTCAAGTAGACATGTTGTCACGATAAGAGGGGTTCCAATAAATTGGTCAGATGAAGTTATGTATCTAGGGCTCATGCTAGATAAGAATTAAACTTTCAAAAATCACATTGAGGGCATTCAAGTCAAATGTAATAAATATGTAAAATGTCTCTATCCCCTTACTAATAGAAAATCAAAACTTTGTCTTAAGAACAAGCTTTTGATATTCTAACGAATTTTCAGGCCAGCCATGTTGTATGCTGTACCAATATGGACTAGCTGTTGTAATACCAGGAAGAAAGCTCTGCAAAGAATTCAAAATAAAATTTTGAAAATGATTCTGAAGCTTCCTCCCTGGTATAGTACCAATGAGTTACATAGAATATCCAATGTTGAAACATTGGAACAAATGTCAAATAAAATAATTAATAAATTCAGGCAAAAATCGTTACAATCTTCTATTGCCACGATTAATGCGTTATATGTTTAGGTTAAGTTAGGTTAAGTATATTCAAAGCGTTTTTTTTTTGTCTACGGCAAATGAAATGTAATATGTTGTTAACATAATGTTAATAAAATCTTAAATTTGTTCTACCTAATTAGGATGATAGTGTTGTCTAATAACACAAAACACCTAGATATAAGAAATGAATGCTAATATTAATGCATGTTTTATGTTCAGCGACACCTGCTATGTTGTTCTTTGAGGCCGATCGTCAGCAGATACCAAGTTCGGGTGGCCATTTTTTCTAAGTTATTGCCTGAGAGAGACTCGCGAAGAGGAAAAATATCAATTTCATATGCAGCCCAGATTCCCCTCTCACGAAATGTCAAATGCAGCCCACCGTTTTTATGGCTGAAAAAGTGAAAAGTATTGTGTTCAAAGTAAACTGTTATTAAAAACCTCAGTCGGCGGAGCAGTTTTTTTTCCAAAGTTGCTGACATGAAATTTCACTCAAACGGCTATTTATGATTCGATGTGATGCAAACTCAATCATTTTTTGCTGAGAAGTTCATGTGAGGATTTGAACAGCATGCGCATAATTGGTATAAACACAAATTGGAATAAGAAAAAATCTCAGCAATCACAGAAAAAGAAGACCGTCTTCGCGAGTCTCGTCTCAGGTTATTGCTATTTAATATGATGCTTTTTGGAATGATATACAATCTGTCAGTTTATACAGCTTAACGCGATTCTACGTTGCACTATTTACGACATGTTTTGCTGTCAACACAGATTGTCGTTTATTGGGATTTTATCTACAACTTGTGTTGATATTGATAACGCTTAATTTGGCATCTTGTACGATTTTGATTTTGGACGCACGAATATGTGATTTTGGATGCACCTCCTTATACGATACGTGGTTCACTGGGAGCTCCCAAGATTGGGTTGGAAAACAATGGACGATATGCAAAACTGCATAAAGATCTCGAGGGAACTATCCAGTTCGTTCGAATCTCGCCGTGGACTACGACGGAGTACTGGACTTTCGTGTCGGCTGTTCAATATTGCTCTTGAAGATGTCATGCGGGCTCAACAGCGGATGTACGATTTTTATGAGATCTGATCAGTTTGTCTGCTTCGCGGATATCATTGGGAGAAAGTTTAAAATGGTGGCAGATTTATTCACCCGCTTAAAACACGAAGCATCAAAAGAGCGCAACAGGACATGTCTAGGAAGCAGTGTCACGATAGACGGGGTACTTGTTGGCGAGCATAAACCGTGGAGTATTCCCAAGGAGAACTTGCAAGCTCTTGATGAACTTGATGAAGGATGAACCATGAACTCGCCTAACTCAATGGTGATCCCTGATAGTGGCTAATGCTGGAAGGATACGCTTTGCAGGGCAGTTTGTAATAATGCTGGAAAATCGGTGTTCGCTTCGAATTCTGTTGTAACAAGCTCACTTTTAGTCTTACTGTCTTTAATATCGACTAAAGGACGTTCCATTGTCCAGGAAGTCCGTTTCCGAACCCCTGATCCTGGCTGCCATCTCATGAAAGTTTTAAAACCCTCCAAAATAAGCACCCTGACACCCTCCGACCGACACGTGCAGCAGCGTATTCCAGCCTCAGCACGCGCAGTCAGAGCTAGAGCAGTCATGTGAGCGAAAATTTCCAACGTGCGACTCCAGTAAAGTCTCCAGAAGCCTCTTTGTTATTATTAGCGGCGTCGTCGTCGTCGTCGTCGTCGGCTCGATGCAACGCCCCAGCACCATCTTCGGAATAAAGCAGCAGGAAGAGATCTCTTGTGTTATTTTTCCTTTGAACAAGTTTCTTGTTGCTTTCTGCTCCGTCTCGGCATATGGTTTGCTTAGTTTGTTTCCTTTGTAGTTGAGCTTTTTTACTTTTTTGCCAAGAATTTCGTGCCCAACCTACCAGCCGCCTACTTTGGAACCGGCACACCGTTTCGCGTCACAATCGTCAGTATGCATGGCCAACTCGGAGTGAATGGCACCCCGCCTATACCTACGTGATAGCCTAGGATGCCGCGCGGTGCTTCATTTGCCGTAATTATAAAAAAATAGCCATCAAAAATTTAAATGTCAGTTTGGAAACATAGATATTCTGGATTTGTGGTCTGACTAAAAAAATTGACAAAATTGTGAGTTACACCTTTTTTATAATTTTGGATTTTTAATACACTCTCCAAGTAGACATAAGTACACTATAACCTCAATTGGTTGGTAAATGGCTGGGCATGGCGTACCATTGGTACCTCGCGTACCTGAAGGAATAAAATAGACCCCTTTGTGCGGTCCTTAGCCTCTTGCCCAGCAACTCCTATCCCTACCTCCTCGCGGTACTGGCCGGGGTACGAGTAACCTTAGGGAAGATCGGGTAACCAACCCTCGGTGGGAACTTTGGTCGTATGCTGACAGGGAAGGAGGGGTTTGCTTTTGCTTTTGCTTCTGCAAACCTTGAGCGTCTGTACTCCATGTTAGGAGCGGCTCACAACAGCGTCTGTTCCCCATGTCGGGCGGCTGATCATCGTCCGAGTGCCAGAGAAGGACTCTAAGGTAAACTGCGCACTATGGTCCTCCGAACATTTAGGGGGAATGGTCCTCCGGAAATCTAGGGGGTTGGTGTCAGGCCCTGCAAGCCAGCCGTAAAAAAATCAAGCAACGAATAATCAACGAGAGAATACGAACCGGGACAATCGGCGAAGACCACAGCGACGTAAAGGGACTAGCGATTGGAAGCTCGGTGGAACTGTAAGTCTCTCAACTTCATTCGGCATCGTAGCGTTGCAGGAAGTGTGTTGGAAGGGATCAATGGTGCGAACGTTTAGAGGTAACCATACCATCTACCAGAGCTGCGGCAATACACATGAGCTGGGAACAGCTTTTATAGTGATGGGTGATATGCAGAGACGCGTGATCGGGTGGTGGCCGATCAATGAGAGAATGTGCAAGTTGAGGATCAAAGGCCGGTTCTTCAACTTCAGCATAATAAACGTGCACAGCCCTCACTCCGGAAGCACTGATGATGATAAAGACGCTTTTTACGCGCAGCTTGAACGCGAGTACGACAGTTGCCCAAGCCACGACGTCAAAATCATCATAGGAGATCTAAACGCTCAGGTTGGCCAGAAGGAGGAATTCAGACCGACGATTGGGAAGTTCAGCGCCCACCAGCTGACGAACGAAAACGGCCTACGACTAATTGATTTTGCCGCCTCCAAGAATATGGCCATTCGTAGCACCTACTTCCAGCACAGCCTTCCGTACCGATACACCTGGAGATCACCACAGCAGACAGAATCGCAAATCGACCACGTTCTGATTGATGGTCGGCACTTCTCCGACATTATCGACGTCAGGACCTATCGTGGCGCTAACATCGACTCCGACCACTATCTGGTGATGGTCAAACTGCGCCCAAAACTCTCCGTCGTTAACAACGTACGGTACCGACGGCCGCCCGGTATGACCTAGAGCGGCTCAAGCAACCGGATGACGCAGCGGCATACGCGCAGCAACTCGAGGCTGCATTACCGGAAGAGGGTGAGCTGGATGAAGCCCCTCTTGAGGACTGCTGGAGAACAGTAAAAGCAGCCATCAACGATGCAGCTGAAAGCAACGTCGGGTACGTGGGACGGAGTCGACGGAACGATTGGTTCGACGAGGAGTGCGGTTTGAAGGAAGAAGGTTTTGAAGGAGAAGAATGCAGCGCGGGCGGTCATGCTGCAGCAAGGGACCCGGCAGAACGTGGAACGCTATAAACGGAAACGGCAACTGCAGACCCGCCTCTTTCGGGAGAAAAAACGCCGCCTGGAGGAGACGGAGTGCGAGGAGATGGAACAGCTGTGCCGGTCTCAGGAAACGCGTAGGTTCTATCAGAAGCTCAACGCATCCCGAGATGTGCAGGGATAAGGATGGGAGCATTCTGACGGACGAGCGTGAGGTGATCGAAAGCAGCACTTCGACGAGCACCTGAATGGTGCTGAGAGCACAGGCCATGAAGGACGGGACAACGGAGGAAATGCCTTCGTCAGTACTGCGGAAGATGGAAACCAACCAGCCCCCACTTTGAGGGAGGTTAAGGATGCCATTCACCAGCTCAAGAACAATAAAGCTGCTGGTAAGGATGGTATCGGAGCTGAACTCATAAAGATGGGTCCGGAAAGGCTGGCCATTTGTCTGCACCGGCTGATAGGCACAATCTGGGAAACAGAACAGCTACCGGAGGAGTGGAAGGAAGGGGTAATCTGCCCCATCTACAAGAAAGGCGACAAGTTAGATTGTGAGAACTTTCGAGCGATCACCATTCTAAATGTGGCCTACAAAGTATTATCCCAGATCATCTTCCGTCGTCTGTCACCTGTAGTAAACGAGTTCGTGGGAAGTTATCAAGCCGGCTTCGTTGACGGCCGATCGACAACGGACCAGATCTTTACTGTACGGCAAATCATCCAAAAATGTCGTGAATACCAGGTCCCAACGCATCACCTTTTCATCGATTTCAAGGCGGCATACGACAGTATCGACCGCGTAGAGCTATGGAAAATCATGGACGAGAACAGCTTTCCCGGGAAGCTCACGAGACTGATAAGCGCGACGATGGAAGGTGTGCAAAATTGTGTGAAGGTTTCAGGCGAACACTCCAGTTCGTTTGGATCCCACCGGGGACTACGACAAGGTGATGGACTTTCGTGCCTGTTGTTCAATATTGCGCTAGAAGGTGTTATGCGGAGAGCCGGGCTTAACAGCCGGGGTACGATTTTTACGAGATCCAGTCAATTTGTTTGCTTCGCGGATGATATGGACATCGTCGGTCGAATATTTGAAAAGGTGGCAGACCTGTACACCCGCCTGAAACGCGAGGCAGCAAAAGTTGGACTGGTGGTGAATGCGGCCAAGAAAAAGTACATGCTAGCTGGTGGGGCCGAGCACGACAGGGCTCGCCTAGGTAGCAGTGTTACGATAGACGGGGATACGTTCGAGGTGGTCGACGAGTTCGTCTACCTTGGATCCTTGCTGACGGCTGACAATAACGTTAGCCGTGAATTACGGAGGCGCATCATCAGTGGAAGTCGTGCCTACTATGGCCTCCAGAAGAAGCTGCGGTCAAAATAGATTCACGCCCGCACCAAATGTACCATGTACAAAACGCTCATAAGGCCGGTAGTCCTCTACGGGCATGAAACGTGGACGATGCTCGAGGAGGACCTGCAAGCACTTGGAGTCTTCGAACGTCGGGTGCTTAGGACGATCTTCGGCGGTGTGCAGGAGAACGGTGTGTGGCGGCGAAGTATGAACCACGAGCTCGCCCAACTCTACGGCGAACCCAGTATCCAGAAGGTGGCCAAAGCTGGAAGGATACGATGGGCAGGGCATGTTGCAAGAATGCCGGACAGCAACCCTGCAAAGATGGTGTTCGCTTCGGATCCGGTTGGTACAAGAAGGCGTGGAGCGCAGCGAGCTAGGTGGGCGGATCAAGTGCGTATCGATTTGGCGAGCGTGGGGCAGAACCGAGGATGAAGAGAAGCGGCCACGAACCGAGTAAAATTGTTGATTCAGTGTTATCTGTGTAGATGTTAACTAAATAAATGAAATGAACCCCAATTTACGAACTAGATCGGGGGTGCGTAAATTGAGTTGGTGCGTAAATTGAATCAGTGCGTAAAACGAGGGAGTTTAGTTCGTAAAACGAGGTTTTGCCGTTTGGAGTCTACTTGTATGAAATTAATTTATATTATTTAGAAACAAATATGCTCTTTTAGCACCATTAACATATCATTAATACATTGGGTTCTTAATCAGGCTAGAATGTGTGCAAGTTAAGGTCTTCCAAGAACTCTTTGGAGCTTGGGCATATGATTCTACATGAGTTAACGGAGATCAATTTATCATTTCTATGTAGAAGAATGTCTCACAATACTGGACCATAAAAGATTGTTATAATTTCAAGAAGCGTTTGTATTGTCAGACCCAAGTTTTGGTAATTTAGTGAGTACAACAGGTGTTCTAGTTCATCCAAAAACTTCCTGGAATATATACCTGCAATGTACTGGCATATTTAGCGATCCTTTGATGTTTTTTTTTTTATATGGTACAGGCCCTTATCTATTCATAGTAGTGAAATGAGTATATTTATAATTTGTGCCGATGTCCTATGTCCTCCAAGGACTCCATTGAATATAGGCCTTGGGATCTACGACCGTAATAAGAGATTAGAGTTTAGTTTTCAAATACTCCAAAGACCCCTAACCATTCATGTGAGTAAACGGTGTATTGTAATTATTTGTACGGATGTCCTAGGACCTCCAAGGACTCCATTGAATATAGGCCTTAGGATCTGCGACCGTAATAAGAGATTAGAGGTTACCTTCCAAAAACTTCACATGCCCCTAACCATCCATGTGAGTAAACGGTATATTGTAATAATTTGTGCGGATGTTCTAGGTCCTCCAAGGACTCCATTGAATATAGGCCTTGGGATCTACGACCGTAAAAAGAGGTTAGAGGTTAGTTTTCAAATACTCCACAGGCCCCTAACCATTCATGTGAGTAAACAGTGTATTGTATTAATTTGTGTGGATGTCCTAGGTCCTCCAAGATCTATATCGAATATAGGTCTTAGGAACCAATTATCAATAGATGCTTTTTTGATATGGCACAGGCCCTCATCTATATGTAGCAGTAAAATGAGTATTGTTATAATTTGTACCGATATCCTAGTTCCTCCAGAGACTTCATTGAATACAGGTCTTTGAATCTACAAACGTGATCAATGATCTATAGGTAGTTTTTTAATATACAGTCGCCTCTCCACATCTCGATATCAAAGGGACCATCGAGATAGGGAGAGATCGAGACAAAGAACATAGTTTCAATGAACAGTAGATTGAAAATCACTCCGTTACTAGGAAAATAATAAACAAACAAACTTTATTTCAAGTTTCCAAATTGCTCTGGATCGCTTAAATCTGGTCTAGTAACCTTTGATAATGTTCATATCGACATATGCAGAGAAAATTGGGAACGAACAATCAACAAGAACACATCGAGATATGGAGATATCGAGATAAGGAAGATATCGAGATATGGAGAGAGAAACCGTATGCAGAATCAAAGGACCGAAGTAATCATCGACATGGGGAGAGATATCGAGATGTAGAACATCGAGATGTGGAGTGTCGACTGTAGCATAGTCTCTTATCCATTCATTTAGGTCATCGGAATATTTAATGATTTATACCGATGTTTTTGGTGCTCCAAGGACTCCATTGCATAAAAGCCTTTGGATCTACGGCCATAATGAGTGATAAGAAGATAGTTTCCAAATACTCCAAAGACCCCTTACCATTCCTGTGGGTAAACGGTGTATTGTATGAATTTGTGTGGATGTCCTTGGTCCTCTAAGATGTCTATCGAATATGGGCATTAGGATATACAAGCGTAACCAATCATCAATAGATAGTACCTCAATATTGCAAAGGCCTCTTACTGTTCATATTAGCAAACGAAGTGTTGTATTGAGTTGTGTCGATGTTTTTGTACTTCCAAGGACTCCACGATATATAGGCCTGAGTATCTACAAACTTAAGTTGTAGTACATTGATGATACTTATATTGAGCATAAAATCTAAACTCTTAAAGCTAAGTAGCCATGTTGATTTTGCAGATTGCAATTTCAAAGTGATAAAACTCAATCATCTTAAGTAAGATTGATTCATTAAAGTATCACTACTTACGCTTACATACAGAATGTATGCTGATACATTTTCAGCAATGTCAGTGCTAAACCTAGTGATTTACTTCAATTCGAAATCGTGAGACGGATTGGCCACAATCATCGATGCTCAGTACAAATTTAAATGACGGCCTACTTCGCCTCAATATAAGCAAATGGATCAATGTACTGATCTGTACTGATGTTCATGAATTTACTTAATTAAACAAGTGACGTAAATAGAATTTGCGTAAAAACAGACTTCGTTGATTGAGGTTGTGGTGAATTGAATTTAAAAATGGCGTCAGACATCGATTTTCGTCAACAATATTCTACAATCGGAGATCGCCATCTTGGATTCCAAAATGGCGTTGGACATCGATTTTCGTCATCCCCTCATCGTGCCAATTCCGAAAATACCCTTATTGTATGGGTTTCCAACGGTTTTCCCAAACCAGAGGTTGCCATTTTGGATTCCAAAATGACGTCGGACATTGGTTTTCGTCATCTCTCCGTCGTGCCCGTTCCGAAAATACCCATATTGTATTCCAACGGTTTTCCCCAACCGGTGGTCAATAATTTCCCACAAAACTCAATTTACGCACTGCGTAATAAAAGTGACTTAAATTGAGTTTACTTCGTAAAAAAGTGAATTAAATTGAGGTAGCGTAAAAAAATACTTTGTAAATTAAGGTTTTAGTGTACTTATTAGAGTGGTTCAAAAAATCGTTTTTGCTCCAAACCACTCATTCGATCCTAGATCAAATTCTGAGCGTCCTCCCAAAATTTGAGCTCATTCGGATGAAAACTGAGACTGCACAAACCCTTTGAAGTTTATATGGGAATTACTATGGGAAAAGCAAGCAGTTCATTCAATCGGTCATAGTGTTTGCCCATGTGCTCTTGGGGATTAGATTTGTCTCAAATTCCGAACAGACTCATATTCCGAACACTCGGTTTTTGTATGGCGATTTGGTTGAAATGTTTCGCTGAAATATGTCATCAAATTACAAGAAAATGGCAGTCAATTGCAAGTCTATTTCAGCGTCTCCAATATATTTTATACCGCGGAATTAGTTATGATTTTCTAGTTTTAGACCAAAAGAACAAGCTCAGATACATTTATTTGCGAAATTATTCAATTTAATATGATTTATTCGTGCTGTTCGGAATTTGAGTCGAGGTGTTCGGAATATGAGACAGAATGAACACAGTGTTCGGGATTTGAATCAATATGTAGTTCTATACTTTTACGTAAAAACAATACTAAACAAGTTTAAATAAACTTTTTTATCGTTACACCCAACAACTAACAGTTAGACTTTGCGAACAAATTAAAATTTTCACGAATATCAGCTAATTTATGCCAACCAGATGCATTTGAAGTCACTGTTGGCCTTAAGTGTTCGGAATATGAGTCAAAACGGTACGTAGAAACTGGGAGATACAATAGTCAGCTACAACTTTGCCGAAGACCGTTTTTAAATCGGACGCCCCAGTAATTAGTTATTAAAATGGGTAAAAACTATGACCGATTGAATGAATTGCTTGCTTTTCCCATAGTAATTCCCATATAAACTTCAAAGGATTTGTGCAGTCTCAGTTTTCATCCAAATGAGTTCAAATTTTGGGAGGACACTCAGAATTTGATTTAGAGTCGAATGAGCGGTTTGGAGCAAAAACGATTTTTTGAACCTTTCTAGTACTTATCTTAAGCCCTAAATTGGCATCCGAAATTCATTTAGGCATTATAATAGCACTATAAATGCAGACACGCCTTATAACAGAATTTCCAGCGCTTATAAACCCTATTACAGGGAACCCCCGTAGGTTTGACCCAAGGGACTGGCAGCACTATACCAACCAACACAATGTTTCCGTAGCCAGCATTACGAGGCTCAAGCCAAAGGCCCAAGCTGACAGCCAACCTCAAAGCAGTGTTGCATAGTTTTGATGCTGGCTACGGAAGCATCACAATCTGACAGTCCCTTGGTTTGACCGCTTTCAATATGAACACTTTTTGATTTGCACCCCGCCAATCTGCACATCGTTCAAATTCAAAATGATTCAAACGTCAACTAGCTCATGAAACGCCTTAGGAAGGGCGTTTCAATTTTGTCTAATGATTTTTTTAAATCTGTCCAGAAAAATAGAATATCTATCTAAACAAACTAGTATTTAAAATATGGATCATTTTTTTCCATATTTGAGCATTAATTGTAGCACCGTGATGCCTTTTGTGTGGGAGCAAGCAGGAGTTCGCAAAAAAAAAAAGTCCGGATCTTGGCTGCCTTCCGAGGGCTCTGGTGTTTCTTTTTGTGACTTCCATCCGGTGGTAGACGAACTTTGCGCCCGGCAGTAGTTGAATAAGTCCAACGACATTATTGGCGTTTTAATAGCTCCCCAAAAGTTGAGGGAAAATTTCGTTACAATGCCCGGGACCATGTGCATGTCTGAGCCGAGTGGATAGTTTTCATTGACTTTCTGCTAGTTTCATTCTTGAAAGGATAACGTAGAAAGCATGCAGCATTCGCTTGTTTGATGTAGAGAATTGCTGAACAAACTACTTGAATGGCAATTTTCGGACCGTACGGATCACTAGCGTACGTTTACGTACGTAGCGATTTTGTTAAGAATGCGAGTGTGCAGTAGTTCCATACAAGGGATGGAGCTTCAGGACCATATTCGGAAATTTATTTTGAGTTCTCTGCAGAGCTTTCTTCCTGGTATTATAACAGCTAGTCCATATTGGTTCATCATAAAATATGGCTGGCCTGAATATTTGTTCGAAAATCAAAAGCTTCTTCTTAAGACAAAGTTTCGTTTTACTATTAATAAGTGGATAAAGACACTTTTATATTTGTAGCATTTGTAGCATGTGTAATAGTTCTTGCATTTTTAGTGAGAAGTAAGGACAAAAAGAACAAAATTCTAAGGCATCATTTCAGAAAACTTGAAATAAGAATGGTTAATAAGTTAAATTTTCAATACTAAGTCTGATAGAAAACAATCCATACCCATTTCATCACTTCAATTCGATCTGACCATGCTTTCAACAATTGTTCCCAGCATCCAACGGATTGCCATCTTCAAAGCCAAAACTATTTCCACCCTTCATCGTCTTCGTCCCCATTTATCGTTTAATCAAATCAACTACGGAATATCCCCCGGAGCGCATCACCAATATCTCTGAAAGAAATTTCAGCAGATAGTTTCGTCGGTTGGCCCTCAGGCCCCTGCCAGACCCAAGCAAAATCGAAGCCCAAATCATTACGGAAAAATTGAATTGGAAAAACCCCTTCGCTTTATGAGCGTATCCGCATGTTTGCATTAACACATACGGACACGCACAATAGGGTGCGGCTCGTGTTTTGAAAGTTTTAAAAACCACAAGTTCGTGTGCTTCTCTGAATTACCGTGATGAATCAAAATCCGGACAGTACCAATTACCGGACACTAATATTAACCGCTGGAAATCCACAATAATCCGGTTATATTTTCACGTATTGTTTGATTTGATTTAATTTCATCATTTAACTACAATTTGCAATCTACAAAGATAAAAATATTTAAATTTCAATGTAGCCTAAACAGAAACGTATAGTAAAAGTAAATCAAATTCATCTATTTAACAGCATCACGTTTAATTTTCAACTAAAGATGCTTGAATGTTACATGTTCGTGTACATTTAAAGTGCATTCGATTGAAAAATAAGCGATTTGTCGTTGACATTTCAGTTTATTTTGATTCACCAAATATGTGCATGAAAATAAACTGAAATTTACAACATATTTTTAGCTGTGTAGTAAGCTTTGCCAAAATATATTAAAAGTGATATATTAGAAGCACCGGTTTTGGCCATACGCCAGTTGTAGCCATAGTGGATTATACACCGTTTTACATAGCCAATCAGCATGAAACCTTTTGTGTTCAGTAGATCTCATTCACATGATAGAGCTACATTCATTTACTCGTCCAAATTGATTGCAAGAGAAAAACATAGCATAAACATTGAAATTGTCAAAAAATCTAATGTTATGTTTTGTATATAAATAATCTATCTCTAAGGATTCTAGGTCACATCTTCAAGTTGCTGCCTATTTTTTTTTCATATATGATATGGCAGTGCTATATCACATTTTTGCTAATGCATAACTATTTCATATTTCATATATGAAACAAAAAGTTTCTCGACGTTACATGCAAAAATAAGGTTTTGGCGAAAAAAAAATGTATGGAAACTTTTTTTGCACGGCCGTGTAAAAAAAAATCCGTAAAACAGGATCGGGTGTATACGGTAGTTTTGTTTAGCTTAGTTAAAAAAAGGTTACCACACACTATTATACATGCTATTATAGCCACTAGCATAGTTTACGGTTACAAATGAATATAAGAGTTCTTATAGTTTCTTAAAATTGGAATTTGACATAGGCTCTGCGATTTTATTTTTATTTTTAGACTGATACAAATTTGATTTTGACTTTTTGTCCTCCCTAAACAGATGGAAGCTGGAATTCTGTTTTGGTGTTTCCGGAAACTTTATAAACAAATCACTGATTTTTTATTTTTACTCAAATAATAATTTTTTATCATTCTTCCCTCGACCAGCCTAATATCATCAGTAGGACAAATATTCAACAACAACACATAGCTACAACGCTAGATGGAATTATCCAGAATTGAACCCAACACCGGGAATAACTTCAATTAGACAACAGCACAGACAACAACAACACCAGATAGCAACAGCAACGGTAGAAGCTGCCCATCGGCCACGTACGGAACGATGCCTATCCATTCCTTCGCGTGGAAAACCAGCGCAGCATAAACCATGAAACCAGAGACTTACACCGGACGCGAACCCACCGTGAGACGCTGACGACGACGACGACGACAGCATGGCAGGCTAGGAACAGTGTCTTGAGTCAGCAGTTAATAGAATCAGGCTTAAACTTCAATTATCCATTTTCAAATAAAGAAATTCATTCCGTCTTGGTAGTTCGTGTCGTGAACAACTCGTTTAGAACAATTCAGAAGTCCCTAAATCCATTTCAATTCTTTTTTCCAAGTTCAAGTGTAAAATTTAGTTTTTTTAAAAAGCCTTTTCCGAGGCAGTAAATTATAATTGGCGCAGTCGTAACGGATTACGCGTTCCTCGTTTCATACCCGCGAGTGTTGTGAAGTTCCTGCCAGACAGCCAACGAGAGAAAATCGGAACACTGAAAGGCGTCGACGAGGGAATATCGTCGAATTGCGGACTCACCCCACAGGAGGAACGGAACGTTAGACCCTACATCGGAACCATCCAGGCGGAATCAACCGCAGCAGGACCAGCCGAAGGAATATCGACCGGACCAGCAGCAAGTCGAGGGAATATCGACAAAAATTTTAAACGTAAGTAAATTTTAATTTTCTATATTTTTATAAACAAGTGAATAATCGAATAACTGAAAAGTGAATAATTTAATAATTGATAGAAGTGAAAAATATTATAAGTAAAGTGAAGTGATTGACTAGGAACTCTATGCGTAGCACAAGATCCAAAGCTATGAGCGAAAATCAGAATCAAGAACTCATCCAAAAGATGGATGAGTTAGAAAGGCTCCTAGAGCTACAACGAATTCAGATCGATAATTTACAAAGTTCAAATGCTGCACCTAGTTCAGCTGCCCTGACAACTACTCCATACGCGAGTACTTTTGATGTTACTCGAATTCCAGATATTATAAAAATAATACCTGGATACGATGGTAATGCAAAAGAGCTTCCCGCGTGGATAAGCTCTGTCGAACAGAAGCTGGAGTGTGCGACAGCGCAAGTCCCAGCGAATGAAAAGGATAACGCGATTAAAATTTGGACATCCGTTATTCGTGATAAAATTACCGGCAAAGCTAACGAAATTTTGCTGAATAACCAAACCGAATGTAGGTGGGACCACATTAAGGCCCAACTTACCGACCGTTTCGGTGACAAACGGGATCTTGCTACAATAATAAGCAAAATTCCTTATGTCAAACAAGGTAATCGATCTGTAGAAGAATTCTATGAAGAATGCACAGAAATTTTAGCAGATCTTAATGCAAAAGTAGTTTTAGACCCTAGTCTAAAACCCTGTGCAAAAGCAGTAATGGCTTCATACGAATCCATGTTAATGAATGCATACATAGATGGCTTGCACGAACCTATTTCTTCACTAACGCGAACCAGCAGGCCAAAAGACCTTCTGTCTGCCTATCAGCATGCCCAAGACCAAGCAAATGCAGCGAGTAGAAAAAATGAAAAATCTAAATTCGAAACAAAACCACCTATTGATCCTCCAAAAATCCACAGAGCTCAGAATGTTACAAATCGCCATGGAAATCGGAATCCAAACCAACCCTATTACTACCCTAACCAAAACCAAACCAATCGACCAGGATATTTTCCTCACCCAAAACCTTACCCTTACCAATCTGCAAACAGACCACCACTTACATACAATAACCTACCTTCATCTAGTAATGTGGCGAATTATCAAAACCAAACCAGACCGCCAATACTTGCCATAAAAAATGAACCCCACTCTCACAACAATTTTCGGAGAAACCCTACAGTTTCAAACCAAATTAATTATCAGGAATTGAATGAACCCCCAGAAACAACTACTGAAGAAGCATATGAATATTACGACCATCACAATCCTCAAGAATTATATGAGCCTCCGGTTGATGATGAGGTAAATTTTCAATCGGATCCAAGGCCGGAACACACCGAATAACACCTAATAACTTTCTACCGTATGTCGAGATCCAGACAAAAAATAGAACATTGAAATTCCTAGTAGATACAGGAGCTAATAAAAATTACATATCACCCCAATACGCAAACCCTAAAATACGAAAAGTTGGACCTCCAAGCAGAATTAAGAACATCAATGGATCCTTTGATCTAAGCCAATATATAGAAGTAAACATGTTTTTTAATTATGGTACCCTTCCCCATCAAAAATATTACGTTTTCAAATTTCATGAGTTTTTCGACGGACTAATCGGTTTTGAAACTCTCAATGCACTCAACGCTATCATAGACACAGCATCGAACTCTCTCACTATAGGTGACATAAATATTCCTATGAAGAAAAAATTTCCAAACTACGCGCAAATAAATTTTAATAGCCAAGAAACTATCAACAAATCACTTCCTGTCTCAATAAAAGAAGGAGATTTCTATATCCACAGTGATATCTTTATTACACCCAATATTCTCATACCTCAAGGTGTATACACCGCAGAAAATCATCATGCTATATTTCCCGTAACTAACCTAGAACACGAACCTAACACCCTACTTTTCGATAGCGAGGTACCTATAGCTGAAATTCACAACTTCGAAGAAATTAGTCGCTCTCCTATAAAACAACCTTCCAATACCCCGATAATCAATGAAATCCGATCATCTCATCTAAACCAAGAAGAAAGATCAAAATTATTCAATGCCATTCAGGAATACGAAGATGTATTCTACAGAGAGGGTTCTGACCTTTCTTTCTCCAATGTGGTAAAACATAGAATAGAGACTAAAGATAACGTTCCCGTATACACGAAAAGCTATCGTTACCCATTCATCCACAAACAAGAAGTCGAACGACAGATAGCAGACATGCTTGCCAAAGGGATTATTCAGCCAAGCATATCACCTTGGTGCTCTCCCATATGGATTGTGCCGAAGAAAGCTGATGCATCCGGCAAACAGAAGTGGCGCTTGGTAGTCGACTATAGAAAATTGAATGAGAAAACTATAGACGACAAATACCCGTTGCCAAATATAACAGATATCTTGGATAAGTTAGGTCGATGCCAGTATTTCACTACTCTAGACCTAACATCAGGATTCCACCAAATAGAGGTACACCCCAAGGACGTACCTAAAACGGCTTTCTCAGTAGAACATGGCCTTTACGAATTCGTAAGAATGCCTTTCGGGTTGAAAAATGCGCCCGCGACATTCCAACGTGTAATGGATCATGTACTCAGAGACTTAATAGGAAAATGTTGTCTCGTCTACATGGACGATATCATCATTTTCTCAACATCCCTTCAAGAACACATCGAAAATCTTAGAAAAGTTTTCGCCGCCTTACGAAAAGCAAACCTAAAAATTCAATTAGATAAGAGCGAGTTCTTGAAAAAGGAAGTCGGATTCCTCGGTCATATTGTCACTGACCAAGGAGTAAAACCTAATCCTAATAAGATAGAAGCCATTAACAGGTGGCCTCTACCAAAGAATCAGAAGGAACTCAAAGGATTTCTTGGAATCCTAGGGTACTATCGTAGATTCATTAGGGATTTCGCCAAAATAACTAAGCCTTTAACAGCTCAACTACGCAAAGGCGAAATGATAGAACACACACCGCTATTTGTAAAAACTTTCGAGAAATGTAAAGCGTTACTTACACAAAGTGATGTCTTAGCATACCCCGACATGGACCAACAGTTTATCCTCACTACTGACGCGAGTAACTTTGCACTTGGAGCAGTACTATCGCAAGGTCAAGTGGGAAAAGACAAACCGGTTGCGTTCGCATCCCGAACGTTGACCAAAACAGAGGAAAATTATTCAGCCATAGAAAAGGAGCTATTGGCCATAGTATGGGCGACTCAATACTTCCGACCCTACCTGTTTGGAAAGAAGTTTAAGCTATACACTGACCACCAACCCCTTACTTATGCTCTGAATTTGAAGACTCCAAATACAAAGTTAGTAAAATGGAGATTAAGGTTGCTCGAATATGATTTTGAGATAATTCATAGGCCAGGTAAACAGAATGTTGTTGCCGACGCTCTATCCAGAATCCCAGGAGATTCCAAAGAGCCTTATCCTAACCAAAATCCCAGACAAATGTTAACTGAACCTACAGTAGACATTAATGTCAATGAAGAAGAAGTTTCTAATGATGACAATTCAGTTCATTCAGCTGACTCAGATTCATCAGATCTGATTAGCTTTACAGAAAACCCAATAAATATTTTCCATAATCAATTAATTCTAAAGATTGGAGTTAATGAATCAGAGGAATACGAAGAAGTGTTTCCAAGGATGCACCGAAGGACAATTACTAAAGTCCACTTCGGGATTCCCCTTCTCATAAGAATATTTCGGGAATACATGAGCCCAGGCAAGGTTAATTGTATCCATTGCCCTGATTCCCTCTTTCAATCTCTACAAGTAGTTTATAAAAACTACTTTAGTAGGTGCAAAACTTTTAAAGTTGTTATTTCCCAAAAATTACTGATCGATTTGAAAACTGCAGAAGAGCAGAACACGATCATCGCAGACACCCACGAAACAGCCCATAGAGGTATTTTGGAAAACAAGGAAGAAATATTCAGACGGTTCTACTTTCCAAAGCTCAAACAGAAAGTCAGGGCCTATGTTTTGCTATGCAAAGTGTGCAATCGGCAAAAGTACGAAAGGCACCCCTATAAAATTCAGCTATCCGAAACCCCCATTCCCAAACGGCCTTTGGACATTATTCACGTCGATGTGTATATTGTACAGCCGAACCTATTCCTGTCTGTTATAGACAAGCTATCGAGATTCGGAACACTTTTGCCCATAAAGTCTCGATGTATATCAGACATCAGGAAAGCCTTACTAAAATATTTTGCTATGTACGGTACCCCAAAATTGATAGTGTCGGATAATGAACCCGCACTAAAGTCCATTGAGATAAGAGGCCTACTTTTCGACCTCCACGTACAACAATATTTCACGCCTTCTAATCACAGCCAAGTCAATGGAATTGTGGAACGTTTTCACTCCACAATCAGTGAAATCTTTCGCACTAATAAGCACAAGTACGAAGATTTGTCCAATAAGGAAAAATTCCTCATTGCTTGTTCTCTTTATAATAACACCATTCACTCGGCTACAAAACTGAAGCCACGTGAGGTATTCCAACCCTCTAGTATTGATGCTCCTCTAGATATAGACGCTATCAGAACTGCCAGAGATAAAATTTATACTGAAACCACACTTCAAATTGCAAAGACCCAAAAGCAACAACACGATTACCATAATATTGGACGAGAAGAGCCTCCCATCCTTGATCCCGAACAAACCGTTTTAAATCGAACGCAGGGAATAAAGTCTAAAACTAGAGACCAATTCGAACAAACTAAAGTAGACACTGACCGAAACAACACCTATACCGACAATCGGAATAGAAAACTTCACAAATCTAAACTGAGAAGAATCAGGAAGTGACAACCGTCTTCCCTGTTTCAGATCCTGCAATGAATCTTGCAACAAGCGATGACATGCTGGTGATCTTATGCCATCAGCACCTCCTCGATATCAAAAACAGACTCCAAGCACGTCGACCGTTTCGACCAACGAAAGAAGAAGCTCGCGCACAACTCCAAATAGTTGAGAGACTATTTGAGCTAGCTGCTGGGGCTGCTGTTACCCGAAACATGAGAAAAAGTAGCATCCGACCCATCATTCAGGTCGTTGATGACCTCACATTCATGCTAAACCCCCCATGCCCAGATACTAATCATATTGGCCCCGTTTAATCTTAACCTATTCCCTTCATCCCATACATAATCATTAATAATGGAATATAATATTAATACATTTTTATTTTTTTAGGTAAGGATCAAGTGGAAGAATATCCCCACAATATAATAATCACTTTCTAATTTTAGGCAAACGAAACACGGAATACAATGGAAAGGCGATTCCTCCATATCATCTCTATCCTCATCATATCCATCCTTTCCGAAAACTTCATATCCTCACAATCCCTCCAAATTACCAACCTAGCCCTAAATCCGGGACTCTTAACCATACAACAAGGATATAGTCACCTGAAAATTGGAGAACATAAGCTTTTTCATATTATTAATTTAGAACGCTATGAACCCATTTTCAGAAGGCTAGATGCCAACATAAACGGAATAGACTCTTTCGGAAATTTTTCGGAATTAACGGACCTCCTCAAGGCCAAATTAGCTGACACTTATCAAATTTTCTCTGAACTCCAACCCAGATCAAGACATAGAAGAGGACTTTTTAACTTTCTAGGGACTGGGATCAAAACAATTACAGGCAATTTAGATGAAAATGATCTAGTGGAAATTTCCAAAACCATTCAGGAACTATCTTTCAATACAAAACTCCTAATTAACGAGAATAATGAATAGCAAAAGATTAACTTTCAATTTCAGGACAGGTTAAACAAAATTGTTAAACAGATAGAAATTCAGCAAATACAAATTCAAAAGAATTTAATAGCAGCTAGAAATCAGTCAGATAAGAAAAACTTCATTGTAGTCAAAGAAACCTTTAAAATTCATTTTAATCTAGACTATCTAAAATCTCATTTAGAAGACATTTTTGAAGCCGTAAAACTAGCCAAATTGAAAGTTCTTTCTAAAAATATTTTATCATCTCACGAATTAGATTTTGCAACCAGGAAATTAGAAGAAAAAGGCGTGATCCTTAACACTCTAGAAGAAACATACGATTATCTTGACTTTTATGCATTTCACAATCAATCCAAAATTATTTTTATTATTTCAATTCCACTATTGGAAAACACACTCTATGAAAATTTTTTATTAGAAACTTTACCAGTAGGGAACAAAGTTTTAAAGATCCAGTCAGCCCATGCCATGCGAGGAAACCAATCAACGTACATCATCACCGGCGAATGCAAGCGTGTTCAAAAGGGGAAACTTTGCGATCATGGAAACTTAATCAACATAAGCAGCGACGAATGCATCCCTAAGCTATTGCAAGGGCAATCGACAAATTGCTCTTTTACCAACTGCAACAACCCGATGGAAGTCAAACTCATCACAGAGAATCTCATCGTTCTGAAATCCGTTAGAGCTCTGCAAGTTAACTCATCCTGTGGGGTTTCAAATAGAAGTTTAACCGGATCATACCTCTTGGAGTTCCACAATTGTTCGGTATATTTGAACGAATCCAAGTTCGAGAATACTGAGCTTATAGAAACAGAATCACTTAAAGTGTTACCTTTAGATGGACTTTCGATTTCCGAAAGCAATTTTGAACCAACCTGGCATCTGGAAGAAGCACACATCCACAATCGGAGAATTTTAGAGGACTTCACCAAAATTCATCGAACAAGGACAAACTCGTCATTCATGTTGTCCACCTTAAGTTTCTTAATTGCAATCATCATTTCTGCTACAGTAGTTTGGAGAAAAATTTCTCAAAAACTAAGGCCCGTATCTAAACGGCCACAACAAATCGCAGAGGAAATCATTAAGCCACATGTATCAGCCATCCCACAAACACACAAGAATCGAGACGATTCTTTTCCCAAGGAGGATCTAGTTAAGGACCCATCCTCAACCATCTCTGAAAGGTTAGATCAGTTTCACCAACAACAACAACACATAGCTACAACGCTAGATGGAATTATCCAGAATTGAACCCAACACCGGGAATAACTTCAATTAGACAACAGCACAGACAACAACAACACCAGATAGCAACAGCAACGGTAGAAGCTGCCCATCGGCCACGTACGGAACGATGCCTATCCATTCCTTCGCGTGGAAAACCAGCGCAGCATAAACCATGAAACCAGAGACTTACACCGGACGCGAACCCACCGTGAGACGCTGACGACGACGACGACGACAGCATGGCAGGCTAGGAACAGTGTCTTGAGTCAGCAGTTAATAGAATCAGGCTTAAACTTCAATTATCCATTTTCAAATAAAGAAATTCATTCCGTCTTGGTAGTTCGTGTCGTGAACAACTCGTTTAGAACAATTCAGAAGTCCCTAAATCCATTTCAATTCTTTTTTCCAAGTTCAAGTGTAAAATTTAGTTTTTTTTAAAAAGCCTTTTCCGAGGCAGTAAATCATAATTTATATATATATATATATATATATATATATATATATATATATATATATATATATATATATATATATATATATATATATATATATATATATATATATATATATATATATATATATTAGACCTATTCATATTTTCAAAATTGTCTGTAAATTCATCAGTCGTGCAATATTTGGATTTTTCATGTTGAAATGAACTTCTGGTCAAAATTTCAGTTAATTCGGAGAAAATTTAGGTGTGCTTCAAGTCAATTATGTGTTTTTGGGCTAGTTTCAAGCTTTGAAAATTCATAACTACTGAACGGAACACCAAAACTTATCGGAAATACCTCTACATAGTAGTTTATTCAATTGTACGAACTTTTGTCACGAATTTATGATTGGAGCAAGTTTTAACATAGTTTGGTTAAGATTTGTGCTTCGAGGTTCTTAAAAATCACTATTTTTGGGGAGTTTTCTGTCTAAAAAACATACTTGTATGAAATTTTTGGATTTCAAATTTCTAGAACATGATGTCTTTGCATATCAAAAACTCAATCACTATTAAAGTTATCTTTTATCTTACGAAAATAAATTGTAAAAAATAAGTAATTAGGAAGCACATTTGTAAATCCGCTGTGGGTGAGCCAAGAACACCACCATGTGCTTCAAAGAATGTAAAAAATGAACACGTTAGCACTGCTTTTTCCCAGTCGATGATGATGTTTTTTTTTCAAATCGTTCTGAATAGTCAGTGAATCGTGATCATAACAATCATCACTCGGAAAGAAAAAGCAATGCTAACTTGTTTAATTCATTCATTCGTCGGTACATGTGTCATACATGATAGAACTATCATCAGGTTGGGATGGGTTGTTCGATCTTTGGGCATTTTTGTAATTTATTGCCTAAAGCAACATGTAATCTGTTAATGGTTAATAAATTCATAGATCTATTTTGTTTGATGCCCGTTTACTAGGGCCTGAAAAAATAAAGTCAATGTGTGTTTTATACACCATACATATTTGGAAAACCGTGATTTATGGGTACTGTGGAGAACAAATCTCGATCAAACAATATTTAAACTTCATGTAATCATATTGGGGTGTTCGACAAGCTTTAACAGAATAGAATTAGCTTTCAATTGGTGGTAAAAGCAAGTGGTTTTGATTTATGAGTATTGAGTTATGATTTTTCAAACCTTATAATAAGCCTAAAACACATTTTTAACTTGAAGCATACTGAAATCATTATCAAATGAGCTGAAAATTTGACCAGACATTGTTCTCAGCATGAGAATTCAGAATATTGCTTGACCGGAAGATTTCCCGACATGTTTTCAAATATGAACAGGTCAAATATATATATATAAATTATAATCTATTCTACTATATAACATGTCACTATTATAAAATTTATCATGTTTTGGGGAGGGAGGGAGCATCAGGGCATCATTGAATTTACAACTGGACAATGAAGTGGAGTGCCAATCGGAGTCAGGAGGAAAAGTGTTAGTCGTTCGCGTCTAGTACTTTTCTCTCCCACAGTTGTGAAAGATTTGACGCTCCCTTCTGCTAATAAACCTTTCCGTGGAAAGCTCGACAAGTATTGCAAATTCTAATACTCAATCTGTTGGATCATATGGCTGGAAGGAGATTCTCTATTTCCCGCGCGTAAGTGTTTCTACTTACGGGTCCGCCATACAGCGGTATGTTGAATGCAGATTGGTAATAAAATTTGACCTTACTGTTGAGTGGAGCCGCATGGAGAGCAAGACTCAAGCAAGGATTGGTGGCTACCTACGTTCTTACATAATATGGATTGAAAGCTTGCATTTGACATATTTGTAGTATAAATTCGGCTTTCCATTATTTTTTATTGACATTTTCTCTTAGGCTGGCCAAAACCGGTGCTTTTACCCTACGCAACTTCAGTTTGTCACTTTTCCCTCGTCGTGCAAGTTTAAAGCCTGGTATCCACATCCTAAGTAGAGCGATCAAGTACAATTTGTTGCTAATTACCTAAGTAATTTTGACAGTTTATCCAGAATGGGCGAAGTGTCACTTTTACTTGCGGAATAATTGAGCGGCACATTTTTCCGTACGGAATAGTGACAGCTCCATTTGATTTGTACGGCAGGCGTTATAAATGTTACGAAATCAGCTCTACTTGTCAACTGGATACAGCTCAAGTAATTTGGACAGCTGAAGTATTTCTTGGCCATTACTTGTCCTATCCTTTTGCACAGTACTTACGAAGTGGATACCAACCATAAGTTGCGTAGTTTTGGACGAACTTATCAGCATTGATTCATCCGCGGAAGTGTTGATACATGTTACCTATTTTATTTGTTTTGTCCAGAATGGTGAATGTGACGATAGATTATAAAGTTTAGAGGGTGAACATGGTAAGATGCTGTCCGACTTTGTGAACCAGTGGTGCAATAGCCGGACAAATGGTGATATCGGCAAACATCTGCAATGTAAACGAATATTTTTCAAATCTCGATTACTTTTTCAAATCGAAGTAAGTAACTTTTATACGGTTTTGAGAAAATTAATTAGGAAAAATCAAAATCTATCTTCAAAAACTGTTTTAAAATGAATCACCTTTTTAACATTTTTTGCCGTGTACTTCGCTCAAATTTTGCATACACTCAGCTCACGTTCAAAAACTAGGTTGTGGCGAAGATTTCCCAAATCTTAATGAAGCAGACCTTATGTTGTGGGTTAAGCTTTAAGCTAAAAATAGAATTATATTTAGTGATTCATTTTCAACAAATTACAGAGGTCGTCTTACAATTTTGGTGAAAATCCCAGGAAAACTTTTACGGATCGTGTCACAGACTGACTGCTACGAAGACCTAATTGAATAATTGTAGGTTAATTCAAAGCTACCTTAGTTCTAGTTATATGTAATTACCTCGAGTCTTCTATGTATTCAATTTGAAAGGTATAATAATCGAATTCACTGATTGAATATTCTTAGAGCATAACTACAAAGGGCAAAGAGTGAAGATATAAATAAACAATTTGTATAGGAGATCATTCGTAGATTACATACATAATTTCATAATTTCATCCACTGTCTTTAAACTACTTGTACATCATGTATCACTAACAATTCGAATGGGATCAATTTTAGATAATAGGTACTTTTACGTATAGTATGTAGATTAGGTAAGTTGTTGGTAATATGCTTCAATTTCTGCGAATCACTCTAGTCTGACAACGCACGTATGGTAACGTCAACGACGGCTCAGGTTGACAGCTCGGCTTTCGAAGCGCTGCTTGTTGTTTGCAGCTTTGACGCGACGAGGGGTTTCATCGTGACATCCCCCTTCCCGTAAATCCTGCTGATGATTCACCAGGTCATCGTGTTCACTGCTGGGTTTACCATTACCGTTGACGTCGAGAATAGCTAAGCGCACTGCTGGTCTTCGCAATACACCGGACGACGTGCGAACTAGAGCTTGACGCACTCTTCCGTCACGCCCGTATACCACCTTCTCCACTCGGCCACGAGTCCATTGATTTCTCGAAGTACCGCCTACTATTAGGACTAAGTCCCCCTCCTTTAACTCCCTTACTTCTTCGAACCATTTACTTCTTCTGGTTATAATGGGTAAATATTCTTTAATCCTACTCCATAAATGATTGGTAATGTGTTGCGCTAACTTCCAACTACTTCGGAGTACCGCAGGCTTACTTGGGGTTTCTAATGGTGCTATCTTTACTCCTGATGAACTTCCTAGAAGAAAATGGTTGGGTGTTAGTGCTTCATCATTTGCTGATTCAAGTGGCACATATGTAAGAGGTCTAGCATTAACCATCGCTTCCGCATCAAGAACTATAGTTTCAAGTGTCTCGTCGTCAGGTTTGCGACAAGACTCATTGATCGACGCGATCGCAACTTTAACAGAACGCACCAGGCGTTCCCAAACGCCTCCCATATGTGGCGCAGCTGGTGGAATAAATTTCCATGAGGTGTTTGTGCTGGTGAACGTTAAAGCCAGTGCATCATTTATCTCCCTTTGCAGCTCATTGCTAGCTCCCTGGAAGCACGTTGCGTTGTCAGAGTATATCTCCACGGGCGGGCCACGTCGTGCAACAAATCGTTTGACTGCCATTATACACGACTCTGTTGAAATACTATGTACGACTTCTAGGTGTATGGCGCGAATGGAAAGACACGTAAATAGTGCTATCCAGCGTTTTGCAGTACTCCTGCCAACCCGTACCAGAACTGGCCCGAAATAATCGAGCCCAACGAACGTAAACGGTCGCTCGAACGTCGACAGCCGAGCCTCAGGAAGAGATGCCATAGGAGGATACTCGGGTGTAGCCTTTGTTAGGCGGCATTTGACACAGTTCTTTATTATTTTACCAATGAGAGCCCGAAGCTTAGAAATTTCAAATCGTTGGCGAATTTCATTTACTATTGTCTCCCGATTGGCATGTTGGTATCGTCGGTGATACCACTCGATAATTAGTGTAGTTATACGATGTTGCCTTGGGAGAATCGCAGGGTATCGGGCTTCGACTGGAATGTAGAATGCTGAACCAAGTCTGCCTCGCATGCGCACTACACCATCACTGTCCATAAAGGGCCAGCTTCTGTAGATTGAACTTGATTTTGCAACTGTTGGATGACGTTCTTCTGGTGGTCCACGTGTCTTGGAGAGAGACTCAACTTCCACCGGAAAAGCTTCTAGTTGTGCAATTTTCCATAAACTTTGTTCCGACCTAACCAATTCCTCATGTTGAAGTAGTCCAATAACCAATGGTTGACGATTCCTCTTTCGACGTAGGTTATCTATAAACCGGAGAACGTAAGCCATAGCCCGGTGTAATCTTGTCCACTGACTAAATCTGCTCACGTCGATTAGAGGACTCGGAGTCCAATGTGTGTGACAACGTTTAATCTCCTCTTGGGTTGTGGAAATTGTTCGTTGTTGAGGCCATGTTAGTTCGGGATCGTATAGAAAGTTTGGCCCCTTGAACCATTCGCTGTCATTTTGAAAACTTAAACCTTTGTTCCACTTTGTTGCATGGTCCGCTACGTTGATTTTGGAAGGAACCCATTTCCAATCACAGGGATCACTCAGCATCAGGATTTCACCGATTCGTAGCTCAACAAATTTATTGTACCGCCTGTGGTCTGATCTGATCCATGCAATAACAGTACTCGAATCGCTCCAGTAATATTTCTGCGATACATGAAAGGTGTGATTGGCTTGTATTGATTCCATGAAGCGCGCCCCCAGTACTGCTGCTTTAAGTTCTAGTCGAGGGATTGATAAGGTCTTCAGTGGAGCGACCTTAGTTTTGGCGCCAATTAACGACACTTGAATTCCTGATTCGGAATCCAAACGAAAGTAGCCAACACATGAATAAGCTGCTTCGCTAGCATCAACGAATATATGAATTTGTAGATTGTTGAACTCAGTCGGAATCGCTGAAGAGAAGTAGCTTCTTGGTATCCTCAACTTTACTAGCTGGTCGAACATTTCTGTCCATCGATGCCAACGTTCGCAAATTTCATCTTTTATAGGTTGATCCCAATGTGATCCTGAGGCCCAAATCTCTTGAATCAACACTTTACTATGTACAAGAAAAAATGATGCAATGCCCAATGGATCAAACAGGCTCATTACTATTTTCAAAACCTCTCGCTTCGTTGGAACATGTTCGGGGCAGAGAATTTGGTGGAATTCTTTACGTGGAGCGAAAGCGTAAATGAAGACATCTTCTTTGGGAATCCACTTCATCCCGAGTACTGACTCGATTGATTCTCCTCTTTCTAGCAACAGATCTTTACATTCATCGTTCGCGAGCTCTCCTATTCCGCGCAGTACGGCGACTTCATTGCTTTTAAATTTCCTCAACTGGAAACCTCCCTTTGAATGAATATGTTTCACCTCATTCACTGTGCGGATCGCATCCTCCACCGTGGCAAAACTATCGAGGTAGTCGTCCACGTAATGGTTTTCTAAAATTGCTCCTGCTGCACGTGGGTACTCGGATGCGAACTCTGATGCGTTAAGGTTCTTAACGTATTGTGCTGACGAGGGTGAGGAAGTTGAGCCAAACGTTAAAACGTCCATCACGTAGATGTGTGGTTCTTCTGCAGGATCTTCACGCCAAAGGAATCTTTGTGCTTGCTGGTCTGGTTCGATGACTGTGAGTTGATGAAACATCTCTCTTATGTCTCCACTTACTGCCACGGGGTACTGGCGGAAACGAGAGAGCACTGTTGGCAATGGTGTCAGCAAGTCCGGGCCTTTTAGGAGTTTGGAGTTGAGCGACACACCGTCGGATTTAGCTGAGGCATCCCAGATGAGCCTAATCTTATCTGGTTTCTTGGGATTTGTAACAATTCCCAACGGGAGATACCAGACACGAGACGGATCCGACGATTGGATTTCATTTTGTGTAGCCCTATGGGCATACCCCTTAGCCTCATATTCGTGAATCAGTTCATTTACACGTTCTCTGAGAGTCGGTTCTTTCGATAGTCTTCTTTCTAGTGATTGTAGACGACGTAGTGCTGTCAAATAACTATTTGGAAAATTTGGATTGTCGGTGTTCCAAAGTAGCCCTGTTTCAAATCCTCGCAACGTCCGCCGTGTGGTTTCCTTTAGTATACGCATCGCTCTTTTGTTTTCGTCTGATTCTGGTTTTTCACCTGCACCTGATACTCCTGACACGTCTAAGGCGAAATAGTCCCGTAATTGCTCGTTTAACTGACGATCGGAATCTGATGCGACACTCACATGGAAATTCAGAACGGGTTTATTTCCGGAAGGTGCTAGGGCGCATTCATAAATTCCCCAACCAAGGCGACATTTTGCTGCAATTGGCTCCCCAGCCGCGCCTTCTCGTATGGCTATCGGTACAGCAAGTCGCAGGTTTTCCAAACCGATCAGCAGCTTAGGTTGTACCTGTTCTTGATCTTCTATTGGTAACCCCCGTAGATGAGGAAATTGTTTAGCCAGTTCTTGATATCGAAATGTTTGGGTAGGCAGCAATAATCCATCGACCGTATGCACACTGATAAGCTTATGATAGGTGCCACTACCCTTTCCTGCTACATCTAGTTGAATTATTTGCGATTCGTTTTCTTCTCGGGTAATATTTCCAGTCCATTGTAGGGTAAGTGCCTCTGTTGGTCCGACCACTTGTAGTTGTTCTGCAATGGACTTTTCCAGGAGAGTCAAAGATGACCCTTCATCAACTAGCGCGTAAACCATTTCGGAGCGACCTCTGTTTCTCAACACAACCGGGATAATTCGAAATATTGGAAACAATTTTTCATTACTAGCAGAGCAGTTAGAAGAGATATTTACCGAATGAGATACTGCTGTGGTGGGTGGATGGAGCAATGTATGATGTTTAAGGCGGCAGTCCTGATGAGCGCATCCTTGCCAGGATTTGCATGGCCAATTACCATGGCCATTGAGACAAGTCCTACAAAGCCCCTTTTGTTGGACGAATTTCCATCGTTCATCCACATCGAACGTTCTAAATTGTGGGCATTCATGTAGTCGATGTCCCTCGCGTTCACATAATGCACATGGTTTGCTGACTTTCCGACTATCACGATTCGGGCGTTCCGTGCTGTACTGCACTGCAGTATGTGCTTGCACTATTCCCCACTCTTTCGACTTGATTTTCTCGTTTCTGGCGGGCTTGCTGTGTACCGGTAGATCGTATGTCACCTCGCTCGCTGCAGTAACCAATCTAGACATGAAGCCACCGAAGGTCCTCAGTGTAACGTTTGGATGTTGGCTTTTGTAAACTGCCCAATCTAGCCTTAGAGGTCCTGGAAGCTTTTCCACTAACTCTTGCATGAGTGTAGGATTAGCAAGATGATTCTCTTGGTGCGCCGCCGTGAGATGGTCGACTAAATTTTGCACCGCGAGACCAAATTCCATGATAGTTTCCAGTCTATCTTGTCTCGGTGCTGGAACACGGTGTACTTTCGCTATCAAGGAACGAACCAGTAATTCAGGTCGACCGTATAGTGTCCTCAGCGTGCTAATAACGTGAGGTACACTCGATGGGAGTAGCAGGCGACTCCGAACGGACTCCAAAGCATGGCCCTTCAGACTTCTTTGAAGGCGGATCAAGTTTTCGGCATCCGAATATCCACAAGCGTCTGTTGATTGTTCAAAACAGCTTATGAATATCGGCCAATCTTCAGCACTTCCTCCAAACGTAGGCAATTCTTTGCCTATAACTTGTCGTGCAGCGAAATGTTGTGTGCTCAGTGCAGTCGGATTTAAACTTTTAGAAGTACGAAACGGTGTTATTGTTTCCTCTTCTTGTACAGGCGATGGAGCTTGAAACCCAGGTCTGTGTGATCTGTTCTCCGACATCGGAGCCGCAGGCAACGCCGTTCCTCCACCGTTGTTTCGCTCTTGTTGATTTACTATGTGGGGGGCACCAGCACCACAATCATACGCGTCTTCGTCAACCACGGCGTGCTGCTGTGCCAGCCAACTGGAAACTTTTCCGCGTGAATCTACAACTGATCCGGGTCGACTACTAGCCTCTGCTATCTGGCGGAGTAGTTCATGTTTCTTATCGAGTGACTGCTGCCTTATGAGCTGCTGCTTTGCTTGGAACGCTTTCTCTTCTTGAAGCTGACGCTCTCGTAGTTGATTTTCTTCCTCTGCTAGTCGTCGTTTGTCATCCAATTGACGGCGCTCTTCCTCTATCTGCTTGACTCTTATCGCTTCCTGTTCCCTTAACGCTTGCTCTTCTAGAAGTTGTCGTTCTTCTATCATCTTCATCTGTGCCTCCAACAGAGCTTCTCGGACACTGGAGGTCATGCTGGGCACGGGTGTGTTCGAATTTTTCTTGGTTCGCTTAGATGATTTCGTGGATTTGTTGTCCGCACCGGGTGGCTTGAGTTGTTGCATTCCACTTGCGACTCCATCCAAAGCTTCACATACATTGCATACGTATTTACGATCTTTAATGGACTCGTCGACTCCAGCACATCCGAAGTGGGTCCATACATGACACTGATCGCAAGCCACCATATGGGTATCTGCCGAATCTCTCCGATTGCATTTTTTGCAATGATAGTTTCCAGCAGTCGTATCGTGACGTCCAGTTTCCATAGCTCCACGTACAAAATTCTTAAAGGAATTTGTGGCGAAGATTTCCCAAATCTTAATGAAGCAGACCTTATGTTGTGGGTTAAGCTTTAAGCTAAAAATAGAATTATATTTAGTGATTCATTTTCAACAAATTACAGAGGTCGTCTTACAATTTTGGTGAAAATCCCAGGAAAACTTTTACGGATCGTGTCACAGACTGACTGCTACGAAGACCTAATTGAATAATTGTAGGTTAATTCAAAGCTACCTTAGTTCTAGTTATATGTAATTACCTCGAGTCTTCTATGTATTCAATTTGAAAGGTATAATAATCGAATTCACTGATTGAATATTCTTAGAGCATAACTACAAAGGGCAAAGAGTGAAGATATAAATAAACAATTTGTATAGGAGATCATTCGTAGATTACATACATAATTTCATAATTTCATCCACTGTCTTTAAACTACTTGTACATCATGTATCACTAACAATTCGAATGGGATCAATTTTAGATAATAGGTACTTTTACGTATAGTATGTAGATTAGGTAAGTTGTTGGTAATATGCTTCAATTTCTGCGAATCACTCTAGTCTGACAACGCACGTATGGTAACGTCAACGACGGCTCAGGTTGACAGCTCGGCTTTCGAAGCGCTGCTTGTTGTTTGCAGCTTTGACGCGACGAGGGGTTTCATCGTGACAAGGTAGTTTCTATTATTTCCAACAAAAATAATTATAAGAAAATGATAAGCCGTTTCGTGATTAAGTCACTTTGTCTCTGCATACAGCGGGGCGGCGAAAGTAGTGGTTAGGTTGCGAAAGTTGAGAATGTTACTTTCGTCGTTTTGTAAATCCGTAAATTAAACGTTCTAAAAGTGAAAAGTTTGGATTTCCGCCTGCTGAACACGTAGGATCGATAAAGTAAGTGTGTATACTACTTGTGTAGAGAGAGATTCCCGAAAGAGTTTCTGAGAGAATATTTTCAGGATATCTGGAGAATTTTATATGAAATGTCTAAAGATAATCTTGAAAGAATTCCAAGCGATATTCTTGATAGCAACACGTAGTTTCTAGAAAATATCATAAAGGAATCAAGAAACTTTAAAGTAGATGGAGTACCGTGTACCTTTTAATTCCGCTCCTAAATGCTTATCTTTGACAGATACAACAGAACAACAGTGCAAACAGTGAATAGTTAGCGCATAACAGTCATATTGAAATTATATACGGGCCTCATAATTTAGAAACAAAAAAAATGTATCATATTTTTTCGTACTGTTCGCGCAATATGCGATATTGGCAGTACATAGTTTTAGCCTAAAATAAGTAATGTTAAGCTCTTGATTAGTTTTAAGTCGCTTGTGCCACCTATAAATCTTAATATGTTTGGCTAAAACTTACAGGTTGCTCTTCAAATGTGATTTGAACTCACCCTAACGCACAGCCCAGCAGCTCATACTCATGACGATATGGGGGCTCATGGGTCTGCCAATCTATCGGAGCGAAGAGAAGATCCTTCGGACGCAGTCCCCATAGTTTTAGTCACCCCCCGGAGACAGCATGGTGGTCTGGCGGTGGCAAAAGAAGCCTGACGCAAAATAAGGCTGGCAGCAGAAATTGATTGAATTTATCGAAATATTATGCCGGAAGAGATTATTTACATTGCCCTCTCGGCAGCCGCATGGCCACACATACACGCACACACAAACACATACAAACGGTCAACCGGGGATGAATCGGAAATCTCCTTACTTACTTGGAATCGAAGGGAAGATGGCGGTGGGGTGTAACCTAATAGTGGTGTCGGCAAGGATGATAGTTTTACTCAGTTTTCCAATTTCCCATGTAAATCTGCTCCACGGCAGAAAACAAGAGCCGAAGGTTTTCCTTGTACATATATGAATACATATCAATGGTATTTAGGGATTGGAAAAATCTTCGGTTTTGATGAGAACGAAACAGGCCAGTGTTGGAGGGGATCATTGGAATGATGTGGTGTGATGAAAGGCATCCGAAAGGATTTGTGGTTAATCACTTTGAATATTAGTTTAGGATGGAATGCGGTGTTTTTTTATATGGTTGGGATAAATGGGCTGGTTCAAAAGCCCAACGGCATTAACTGGATGGCAAATATGACTTGAGATTAAAGAAGAGACTATTTCTAGATTTCCAAGAAATTTAATTTAATTTTAAATTCAATCTGTTAAAGTTTTGCGTCGCTCGGAAAACCACTTCTGAAGTGCTCTAAGTTATCTTTCAATTATTCATAGTGCCTTAAAAAGTAACCACTGAACGAGTCTTGTGACCGAAACCGAATAACACTTTTTTTAAATTTTATTATTAGTATTACTTTGAACATTGCAATAATTTCTTATATCTAGGTGTTCTGTGAAAAACAACACTGTCATCCAAATTTGGTACAAAAAATGCTTTTATTAATATTTGTTAACAACATATTACAGTTCATTTGCCGTAGCAGTTCAGAATTTTCACAGGTGAATTGATTTCATTTGATTATAAGAGGGAAAAAACGCTTTCAATTACCTTCACCTAACTTAACTAAGATATATAACGCATTAATCGTGGCAATAGAAGATGGCAACAACTTGTGTATATTTTTTTTAATAACTCCATTCGACTTTTGTTCCAATGTTTCAACATTAGATATTCTATGTAACTCATTACAATTTTCAGTGATGCTGTATCATAGTTATCGATGCATACTACCACTATATTATAATATCGCAAGGGATATCTTTTTTTCAGCAACTTTTTCGCTAGAAACACCCTTTACTGCATCATGCTGACTTGAATAGCATAGGCCTGGCCCCCTCCAGCATCATCCAGCCCCCCCCCCCAGAATTTTTGATAATAATAATGAAATTAAAAAAATAACAACATAACACGAACCAAAAACTTTTGAATCAATGTACAATGTTATTGACAAAAATCTTTTCTGTAAGTAGTTACGTTATTTTACGCTTGTCTTACACAACATCAGCGTGGCGGTTCTGACTTCGGTGAATCACGCGACAACCGAAAGCTTAATCGTCCGACTGTCAATCGATTAGTTACTGTTGGAAGTAGCTTCTTATTGTATGCGATTAGTGCATTTTTTCGACATCTCCGTTGCTAAAATACCCTGGTACAAAAAAGCGTCAATATCCTGTAAATTTGATTTCAAATTTTTTTTTGAATAATCCAAATAATGCTGTTTGAGCATTAAGCAGCATATTCACTGCATTGTGTTTTCTCATGTGTTCGGTGATGATGATTTCCCCTATGAGAATTCACTGAAGAATATATATACTAAGATTACAAATACAAGAACATTAACTTCAACTCGTAAATTGTCCGAAAAAATAGACAAAACTACTAAAGGCATTTTTTAGACAATACATAGCGGGAATTTTTGTCGAAAAATGAGGCTTAACCTTTAAGGAATTTCGACATGGCCAAGTTTTCTTCAGATAAATGGCAGTAATTTAACCTGATGCGAAAAAAAATTAACAAAACCGACCATAGTGTTTTATTCCAACGATAAATTCTTTTCGATTCAATGTTTGAAGTACTTTCGCAATAATAAATTTATTGCTCAACTAAATTAAAAAAAAACTTATTATTTCAAAGATTATTTGAATGATTTTCAGCAGATTTGTAGCAAAACTTTGTCATAAAACTTTTCGATATTCTCAATAGAATTTAAGTATAATCAAAATCCTCAAGGAATATTGAAAGGTGGCTTCCGAAGTTTTACAAATCTCTTGGAACTTAGTCAAACAATATTTTGGGACATGTTCATACTTTCAAAGCTTCAATTCCTCCTGGTGGACATCTATTCCAACTATGTCTACTGTTTTTTGCTTTTTTCAGGTTTATTCAAAAATTTGAAAGAAAAATGTTTTTGAAATATCTCTTGCCTTCGAATCTTCAGAGGAAATTTGTTGAAAACCCCCAGGAAAACTTTTGCTTCCGAAATTAGTATAGCGGTAAAGGAATCTGTAGAGAAACGTGTACCGAAATAACTGGGAAGAGGAAAACGATTTATCAAGATATTCATAAAGAAATTTGTATTGATCTTCCTTAAAACACTTCTCTAGAAATAATGTTACCAATTATTGTCAGAATCCATATTCTTGGTTTGAATTTTTGTGCGATACGAGGGCAGAATTTCTAGAGCCTTTCTGGCAGGATTCTAGAAAACTAGCGGTCAAGGAAGGATAGATTTCAAGAATAAATTCTCAAAAAGATTCTGATGGAACTTCTTGAGGAAATTGTTTTATTTGTTAATTCATTACAGAGGTTTGACGGTCATGTAATTTACCCAGTCAACATTTTGGTTGGTATAACGTTTGTTATACATCATTCTATATGAATCAATACAATCGTATAGAATGCACGAAAAGGCTATATACATACCAAAGTGGAGGCTATATACGTACTTGGCACGACTTTTTCAGACTTTCTGCGATAAAAATAAAAGTTTCCAGCAAGCCTCGAACGCAGGACATTTGGATCAGGAATCGGATACCTTACCACTGTACCACCAAGGGTTTCATGATAGATGTGTCATTATTTGCCAATATTAATACATGTTTCATGTACAGCGACACATACTAGGGGAACTTACGTGTTCCCGGCAGCTTAAGCCGATGCCGTGCTTCTTTTTTAATTTTCTCAGACATCAGCAGACAAATTCCGTGTTTGTCTGTTCACATTTATGCGTTGCTCAATCCTCTATCGATTCACACCGACAGACTTGTCAAAATGCTTTTGGTAACGTTTTTACAACGCTGCGAACATCCCTTGTCAGTGTGACTATTGTCGGCAGCCTCAATCTCTTCGGCAGCTTTTCCATAACAACTGCTGGTGAATCTCTTCGGCAGCTCCAAATTAGTCGCATTTTGAGGCGTGCTCATTTGAATTGATGACATCTCCGGCGATATCGTTTGTTTAGTCTCGGAAATCTCGCCAACGGGATGCGGGCGGAACAAAGAATCATCTGGATGTGTTTTGACAGAAAAACACTGTATATTTGGCGTTTGAAATTTGGTTGCCGATAACAGTCGAATGGTGCCGAAGCCGTAAGTCTCCCTATGTTGTTCTTGGAGGCCCATCGTCAGCAGAACCAAGTTATGGTGGCAATTTTTGCTAAGTTATTGCGATTTCGTACGATGCTTTGTGGATTGATATATGATTTGTCAGTTTATACAACTTAACGTGATTCTATGCTGCACTATTTACGACATGTTTTGTTGTCAACACAGATTGTCGTTTATGAATCGTATTAAGGATTTATATGCAACTTGTGTTTACATTGATAGCGTTTAATTAGGCATGTTGTGCGATTGTGATTTTTGATGGCCGAATATGTGATTTTGGATACACATTCTTATACGATACGTGGTTCACTGGATACTTCTAAAGAAAAGATTATAAATTATTTTTCATTGCTATCTTTTGTTCTCCTAGTCCAGTTTTGTGAAAGTCCATCAGGAATTCCTCAATAATTTTGCAAAGCAATGCAAAAATTCTCCTAAGATTTAAATTCATTAACATCTTACACTACAAATATAATCTCAATACATCTTTGGTAATGTTCTTAAAAAAACCGGCAATATTTTCGCGTTGAACTTCTACAGTACTACAAAATAATCGAAAATAGACACTTTGAAAAAGTTTGCTTGAAATTTCTAAAGGTATGGTTCTTTCTACATCAATATGTTCATGAAACTTCAACAAATTTACCAACATTTTTTTTTTAATTTTTTTTTTTACATTTGTTTCCCTGGAAATCTGGTATGGAGTGATTCGTAGAGGAATTTGTAAAGCATTCCCTAAAAATATTGATAATTTCCTGGAGTAGTTTTTGAACCAAAAAATAAAGAGTGTATACATTTTAAATAATATTTATTGAAGAATCCTGAGGTTACCATTAGGCTTATTTATTGAACCTGATAGAATACCCGATGAAAGTTCTGGAGATTTTTTTTTAGGAAGTTCAAGAATGAATTGCGAAATCTTAGTGAATTTAATAGAAAATTTCTTCAAAAATTCCCAAAAGAATCGTTAGTGTGATTTAAAATTCACTGGAAAATACTTGGATAAATCTCTGATAATTTTGTCGCGGGAATCTTAGGAAACAAAAGTGTAGTTTTCTAAGAAATCCCCGAACAAATTACTCCGGAAATCTTTGTGTATTTTCACAGAAGAGTTTTCGAAAGAACTGTTGAACGTTTTCAGCTAGAAATTTTATAGGAAAGTTAGAATTCTATAAATATTTCTTAGTCAGGGTTTTCGAGAGGGGTTTGAAGGAATGCGGGATGCTGCTCATTGATGTTAGAGAAATCTAAAAAAATAATTACTTCCCAATCGAATTCCTTTTAATTACTCATGAAATACTTGTGGAATTTTACAAGGAATCCTTGGATTAACACCTGGAAGAATCATTTTTTTTTTTGCAGGAAATCTGGATAATTTTTTCTGCGATTTTTTCAAACATTCCTGTAGAGGAACTTAAGCATGTAGTTCAAAACCAAAGTTGGAAAAACTTTTGGCAAACTCTTTGAAGAATTCGTGGAATGAATCCTTGCTTGGTGATATTGATGACATTTTTGGTGAGATTTCTAGAATTTAGTTCCGTAAAATGGGGTGAAGTTGATCACTTTCGAGCGATTCTGTTCGATAACTCCTAGTAAAATTTATGTTTTATTATCCAAACATTTTTAAAACACGTACTGGTTGGATATCTATCGAATTATACAAAAAAAATTTTTACGAAATGTTCACTTAATTGCAAAAACATTTATTTTAAATCAAAAATGGATGTTTTTGATTCCGGGGTGAAGTTGATCATTTATTGCGATAAGTTTCCTAAAATAAAGAGATATGCTATTCACTAAACTTGGGGTCACTGAATCTGGAACAAATGCCAAAAATTTTACAACTTAATGATATATCGGTCAATTTTGAATTTGAATGTTGGAAATTTCAGTACACACCACTAGAGATGGGCGAACCGTTCGCGAACGGTTCAAAAGAACTAGTTCTTTGCGACGAACGAATGAGTCGTAGTTTTTTTTTTTTTTTGAGTACGGTAGTTCAGCAAGAACGTTTTACTGAATTCGAATTGCGAATGAACGAACGCAACGACCTGGAGGAGAGAACTATTCGGCATGCATTCTTCCATCGTTCTCACCGAACGAACGAAACGAAAAGAAAAGCGCAAGGAATGAGCTTATCTATTTTCATTTTATAATTTATTTTACAATAAATCTTTTATTCTAGTTTCTAAATAAATGCATTCTGTTCAATTTTCTCTTGTCAAAGTTTTCTAATTGTAAACTGGAAATAATTTAATTACCCAAGCAGCACACATTGTTACAAGTAAGTAACAGCAACGACTACTTAACATATTCAATAGTTACAATAGGAAACATTGTAACTTGGAAACACACTGCTATGTAACCGAAAAAGCGCAAAAAGTCGAGCCTTATGTAACTTGTTGGTCGTTACATAAGAAGTTTACTGGCGACGGATATGCAATTTCTTGATTACGCATGGGTTTTCCTGCGACAAAATAATAGGAACGGCGTTGAACTTATTGTTTCATTCTGCCAGTTTTGAAACCGAACAACCATTTTGGAATTGAATGTCAACAAATATTATGCCTATTATCTTGGAACGCGTAATTATTCACAAGTATATACTAAATTTAACATGCAGATTAAAATTTGTGGTTAAATCAATCATTTTACTTGCTCAAAATCGACGCGCTCATGAAATATCTTATAATTTGAAATTGAATAATACATGATACGTGGATTGCTTAGATAATATGCCATTGTAAATGCCATAAAAAATGGAAATTTACACTGTTACTCAAATCAGTAGTGTTTCTCATTTGTATTTCATTGTTTGTAATTCCATCACGTTTTTTTCGTATCCCGCTGTTGGATTTTCTTGATTGCCTATCATAAACCGCCATTTAATTTCATCTAGCTGCATATTACACTTCCGAATAACTGTTTGAAGACAACCAATATTAAATAATGACAACTATTAAGAAGTTGTTAGAAAGGCTGCATATTGTGAATCCAACAATTTTAATTCATCACTGGAAAAATATCTATGAAAACAATAACTGGTCATAAACTTGTCAAGTTCTTATATCAAAATTCACGATATGTATGAACATTTTTGGTCTGTAGTGTTGACCACTATCAGCAAGTTACTCGTTTGTTACACATCAGTTACCCAGAAATCTTATGTTATTTCGAAACTGATGTGTAACTATACTGAAACTGCCATTAAATTACACTGGTGTCAATAGGGGAAGAGGTGTTAAAATGAACACCTTAAGGATATCGTCTTGCTTCTAATGGGAAAATGATGCATTTGCGATAAATCATTAAATAATGTGCAAAAATCCCAAAGCCAATTGACTGGAACCTTACAAAGGTATGAAAATTAAATGTTCCATCCAAGAAAGCACATGGTTTGTGACGTGCTCAAATAGCTCGAAAGAAAGCAAAATCAAGCGTGTGCTAGAAAAAGGGCGCCAGTCCAATGATCGATTTCTCTTCATCGATCCTCTCTTCTATAAATAAATAAAGGTGACAAGATGCGGTTTTGTTAGCAATTTTTCAGGGGGTCAAAATTTCCAAATTAAGCGTTACGTAATAAATGGACGCTGCCTTAGAAGCAAGACGGTTAGTGGTGCAGTAAACGTACGCACTCGATCATGCTTGCATATATAATGCAGGCGTTTGTGATGTTATTGTTAAATAATGCTGATGCGAAAAATGTACATTTGTAAGGTTCCAATTTGTGTGTTACTTCAGCGTGGCATTACGTTTGGTAAAGTTTGAATTCAACAGCGGTTTTGGGGGTGGGGGTTTAGCCCCCACGAGTTGATTGAAGTTTAGCTCCTTCGATAAGTTTTTTAAGGACAAATTTAACACATTTTTTGCACGTAATACAAACTATGACAGTGCACAAATGGACCTACAATAAATTTTAACAACAAAGACAACAACTGATCTGCTGTCGACTAAAAGTCATCGAGCTTACCAAAATACAATCATTTACGGGATTGACTAGAGGACCCAAACATTTTAACGTTCAAGGATCCGTCATCGTCGTCATCGAAACTTCAACCGCAATTTTTGGACTGGAATTTACTCGTCGAAAATGTGTTCACTGTATTTCGGTAAGAGAATAAAATACAGTGAACACATTTTCATAAAAATATTCATGATTTTGAACGAAAAACCCTAAAAAATATCATGTTGATGACGGATCCTGCCCCCGTAAACGAAACCTCGTCATCCCGTGGGGCGACATTGCAAATGTAACTCAATGTTCTGTGATATGTCTACTCGCGAAATTTTCCATAATTTATTAATTTGTTTATTTATTATATTAAGTTCTATCGCACAATATCAAAAATAAAGATGTTTATTAACGCAGCGATACGAATTAAAATAGATGAGTTTTCACTTATTTTTATCGTCATAAAAATCATTGAAATTTGTTTTCATGCGTAACAAGATCGGTGTTCATTTCACCACCCTGTTCATTTTTTCACCTTTTCCCCTATGACACATTGTAACCAAACATACAACTTCATGTTGTTACACACAAGTGACTTAGCAATCTATATGTAACCTAGTTTGTTATGTGTTTCTTTGCAACCACAAATTTAATTTCAATGTAACTTATTCATTTTGACAGCTCTAGGCTAAGTTACATGTGAGGCAAAATGCAACACCTATGTAATGTAAACAAAACGTAAGTTACAATGTAATAGCCTAGTAACCAAAATTGACAACCGTCAACAAGACATGCTACAAATTATCTTAAATGCAACTGCAATGTAATTTGTTTTATTTTTCTAAAATATTGCATTTGTTACCGGTGCTACTTGGGTAATCATAATTATTAATTATTAATCATAATTTAGCAGAAAATTCCAGCGCTGACGAAAAAATATCTCATGAGTCGTAATACATTATTTTAAAGGCAAATAAAAAAAAGTTTTTTTAAGAACGAAAGAACGGTTCAAAAGAACTAGTTCTCTAGAATATTGAAAAGAACTGTTTTGCCCATCTCTACACACCACATTAAACGCCTAAAGGTATGCAATTAGCCTTGAAATTGGCAACTCGCGCACAAAAAAATACTTTTTTACTCAGAAAATGATTATTTATCCACAATGCAAATTTAAAACTGGATTTACAGAACCTATCTGCAATGTAAGAAATAGTTTATTTAAATGGTGTATTTATATAGCCTTGTCAAAAGTCGATTATTTTAAGAAGAACCCTTCAACAGCTCATCAAACATTTCATAAAAAACCTGTTTTTCCATGGTATCTTGAATGTCAAACCGAACTTAGAAACATCAAGAGCAGCCATCAGGTAATACGACGTCACAGAAATTGTGCTAATTGAAATCAAATCATAGCTCTATTGACAGTTTACACATGTGGGTACGTGGATGATCAACTTCTCCCCACTGATCAACTACACCCCGATTTACGGTATACTATTTTGTTTGGAGAAATGCTCAGTAATTCCTGAAAATTATGAACAAATTAATAATGAACAACTGGAGGATACTTTAAAGTAACAATTGATAAAAAGTAAATTGTAACAAGTACGTAGAGGACTTTCCAGTCGAAAATATGAAAAGAATTTCTAACGAATTTTTGATGAAATTTTTCAACAGATTTTTAAGCAATTCGATAGAGATTCTTCGACAAATTTTATGGTGATCAGAAAGCCTGGGAATAATTTTCTGTGCGAATCCCAGGCGAACTCAGTGAAAACGGTTCTCCGACATTACCCGGAAAACAGTTACCCGGAATGCAATTTACCGGAAGACCATTACCCGGAAAACCATTTACCGGAATGAACCATTTACCGGAAGACTATTACCCGGAAGGACCATTTACCGGAAAATTATTTCTCTATTTCTCGCCTTTTTCATTAACGTCCTTTTAACCGTTTTACGGTACTTCAGGTCAGTATTTTGACTTGAAATATTTTAAATGATCACCAACGATAATGAACAGGGGATGTTCTTCCTTCAAAAAATATAAGTATTGAAGAGGAGTCTAAGATACTTCGAACTTGATCATGTCAATATGCACCATCTTCATATATTTGCATTTCATAGATGATTCATCCTTCTTTTTAAAAATAAGCTGTTCTTTCAGCTTATCTTTCCGCTTGTCTTGGCTGAACTGGCTAAATTTGGCTACAACTATGTAACTTTACTTTCGACATTCGACCGTCTAGAAGGTTCTCCATGTGTCCAAATGTTAATAAATAAGCAATGGTTAGAATTTTTAACACGATTGGTTGTGCTACTTTTCGCCGAGTGTCAATTCACCGAATGTTGTTTCTGTAAACGACAATCAACCAAATGCAAATCCTTCGTAGATCCCTTATTCTAGAACAACCCATTTCGGGTCATCTGATATTCACCCTTCTTTATTTGGTTGGCGGTTCTTTCGAGTTCCACCGATCTCGGCATTTTTGGCAAAATGTGTTTAGTCGAAAATGACCAAATACCTTCTTCTTATGATTGTTTACTATTCTTTCTAGTATATTTTTCTGGATTCGGGATACAGACATTCAGAGTTATGACATTCGTAGAAAAATAGCACAATCAAGGAAATTCAAAGGAAAAGTAGATCTATTGAGGTTCAATATCTCGGAATCCAGAGATGGACGTCACAATGGCGTAAAGTGTCCCTACTCTCGATCACCAAGGCACTCTTAGTTTCGTCTTGATTTTTTAGATTTCCTCAAACCTAAGTCAAGGCGTTTTTTTTAACGACGACAGGGACATGCGCTGCATGCACAGTTTGATAAGCGTGTCTAACCCACAGCGACGCAATTTCGCAGCGATTTTCGTCGTGTCAGTCTAGATGGTTCCATATAAGAGTGCTTGCAACGACTCAACAACGAAATCACGTCGATTTTTTGTCGAATTCGCTTAAAAAATCGTGTTGATTTGGGGGAGCTTTGAAGCTAAAATGAGAATTGCACTGTACTACACAGTTTTTTTTTTAATTTTTTGATGCAATATTTAAATTGGATTTTAAACTGTTTTAACTGAAGAGGATAAGAAAACTATCATAAATCCAAACATTTTCAAATGCTGGGATGTTCCATTTACTTCAATGCACCCTACCTTAATTGATAGGCGATTTTTTCGATTTATATTGACCTCGTTAATATTTGACATCATATATATATATATATATAACACAAAAAATTCTTTTCATTATTTTTATCCTTGCCTGTAATGTTGAGTTTTAAAGCCCAAACTTGAAGATATAGTTTTTCGATCTATAGGGAGCCGGATCCTATTCTTGACATTTTTGATTCACTTCGGCAATGGGGTTTTTCGAAAGGTACTTAATTCATATTTGGCCAAAATGTGCGTCGTACTGTAGTGCCTCTTTTTGCAAAATTTCAGATAATTCTATCGAAAAAAAACCTCCCTCCGATGTCAAAGTGAATCATGGAAGTGCCCAAGTAGCTCTGCACCATTTCAGGCGACTCTTTTCTAATTTAATCGCAAATAAATGACATGTGCAATTAAACTTTGGTATCGTAATGTTCGTTGCGGCAAAGTGAGACTATTTAGAAAGATCAAGCTGAGGTTGGTAGTATTAAATACCGCCGGTTCAAAATTATTTCTTGTTGGCAAACTTGAAGACGTTTCAGAGCTGGAGTACTTACATACTTGTCAAACTATGAACGAATGTAAAAGGGGTCGATTGACATAGACTCTTAGTTATTGACTGTAGAAATGCTACTAGAATAGCTTTGTCCTAGTTGAGTCGTAACGCCGGCATAAAGAAAAACATATTTGGTCCATAGCTGTTTGAAGATGACTTTTGAAAAAGTGTTTATGGATACCGAGGCAAGAATGTGCATGGTTAGCGTGACATAATTTGTGCTCAGCATCAATGAAAGAGAATAAATATTGTACACAATGTACTGAAAAAGGTCGTCGAAAATGGGAAATTTGGCTTTCCGGGTAATGGTGCATTCCGGTAAATGGTACATTCCGGTAAATGGGTTTTCCGGGTAATAGTACATTCCGGTAAGTGGTATTCCGGTATATTGCATTCCGGGTAATGGTATTCCGGGTAATGGTATAGAATCGTGAAAACTGGTAAAGGAGTCATAGAGAAAGCACTGAAAAGTACGAAAATAATTCATGAAGAAATTCCCGTAACAAATTCCCAGAGGAATTTTTTCAAAGCGCTTGGTTGAATATCTGAAAAAATCGTGGAAGCATCACAAAGGGCATTCCTTGAGAGTTTTTTTTTTGTTAAAATTCCTAAAGGATTTTAAACTGGATTACAGCAATAATGAATCTTTTCCGTAGCGAAAATTGAAATTTACAAATAAGTATAAATGATGTACCACGAAATGAGACAAATGAATAAAACAATACAAATCTGTTAAAATTACGAAATTTGTGAAAATCTTGATTATTGCGACCGACAATACTTCTGTAAAACAAGTATTTGCTAGGCCCCCCCTAAGCCCCCTCCAGAAAAAAATCCTAGCTACGCCAATGGCATCATCTCTGGGTAAAAATTTTACTAGCTATGTGGCATGCTTATTCTGTGAGTAAATTCTGTAGTTGTGATGAACTGTTAATGTATTTTCGAATCATTTCCCGACTAATTAAGGTTCGCAAGCTCTGGCGGGTAACTTGAAATTTCTGAGAAGGAAAATTCATCGTCGAAATCGAAACTATTCCGTGCAAAGGAACAGCTCTTAAAAGAAGACCATCGAAACGAAATGTAATTACCGAATAACCCAATTGAAGAACTTCCACCTGAACCTCAGGTTTACCTGAGGTCACTGACCAACTCCACCTTCCCACTATCATCCCTTCCCGTATTCAACCCTTCGAGTGGGAATCATAACTCTCTGTTAAAAAGATACTAAATTGATTTTCCGGAACCGAGAGGATAAACTATTTTCCTCGAGTGCGACTTGAGAGGATGCTTTCCGACAATCTCATGACTTTGGCAATTGCAGTGCCGTTTCTTCCGCCTGAAAGGGAAGCCCTAAAATTGCCCATTCGGGAAGAAGCGAGTTTTTGAAGATATTTTTTCTTTGCCTAAATCGAGGCTCTCCACTGCTCTCGGTGTGCAGGCGGCTTTTCCAAGGAAAGCAATAATCGCAAAAGTTAAGGGCCCACTACCGGAAAGATGTTCGATAAAGTTTACCGATTGAAGATTACTTGGGATGTATCTGGACGAAAATACATGCTTTCATTTTGAAACGTTAAAATGTAACTTGTAGGGAAACTCCAATGCCTGCATAGGTGTAGTCAAGGGGAAGGGACAAACAAAATTTTAAACCGACTGCTTAGCAAAGTTAAAGCTTAATATTTCGCTTGAATTTTAAATTTTGTCAAGGAATGTCTTCGATAACCATACCATAGTTTCTTACAGAAATCGTTTCAAGTAGTAGCTTGCTTTTTCCATCGAGTCCTCAGAAAGACAAAACGCCGCAAGAGAAAACGACGAATGTCGAAACATTGAAAGGACAAAACTTCGAAAGGTGCAAATTAGGAGGGATCGAAATTTCTTCGAAGAATGATTCTTTCATAAACAATTTTTCCTTTCGAAGTTTTGGGATTCAACATTTCAGCATCCGACGTTTTAGAATTCATGGTTCTGTCTTTTGATGTTTTATCCCTAAACCATCCTCAGCAATATCTCAAGTGCTTTGTTGAAGCAGAAGCAGAAAAATCGTTTATTCGCGTCGCGGTCACTTTTTTTTGACGTTGGATAACGTCCTTCGGCAACATATGGGGGTACAATTTCAAAAAACGAAAAATTGAGCATGTAACGAAAAATGGTCAGGTTTTGACCGCTAATAACTCAGACATTTGTCGATAGATTTTCAATATTTATACATCAATCGATCGGTAATTTATCTACGCGTCGATTCAAATGGAGGACACTGTTGATTATTGGCAACAAACTATTGAAAAATCGTAAAATGTTGACCCCTTTCTTATCTAACCAATCACGTTCAAGCACATTTTTGGGTTCCGCTTCCCACTATAAAAGCGCACCGGTCCTGCTTCTTCCCTCAGTCTTCTTTTTGCGGTCGGACAGTTTACACGGTCGGGCGAGTCATTTTCGCTTTGCGTTTGCTCGCTCCCGCCGTCACAGTTCAATTTGTGTCGTCGGAAGAGGAAGACGCAAGGTTGATTTGCGGCGGCGATGACGATGGCTTTGGAGCTTCTTCGAGCGGCGAACTACTGCCGCTCGGAAAAGCGTCCAAGCCATCGTCATCGCCGACGAAAATTTATCCGCGCTTTCAGATTTCGACTCGTGTTAAATTCAGCTTCGGTGGTCAAGAAGCAAGCCCGCTAGGAAGGAAATACCGCAGGCCCTCTGAGTTGCTGATCCAAGGAGCTGCTACTAATCGAGCGTCGGATTGGTGAAATCGTACAAGATTTCAAGAGTGAGCTTCGTTTCCAGATTTCGACTTATGCCCGTTGATCCACAAACCGCTGGTCTCGCGCGCTATCCACGTTACGGAACATTTAGCTGGTTCGTCGTATAAGCAAATCGGCGCTTTTCAGGGCCATCAAATGTGTTGAAAAGAGTTAAAAGAATAATATTTCCGACCTTATTACAGTCATCTCTCCCTTACTCGATATTGAAGGGACCATCGAGTTAGGGAGGTATCGAGTAACAGAACACAAAAGCAGTGCAACTGCGTTCCAAGGGACCATCGAGTTAGCCATGAAAACCAACTTTTACTATGGTTCTCTAACTCGATATCGAGATACGGAATATCGAGTAAGGGAGAGTTAACTGTACATCTTATATTTCTCAATCAATCTCACAGCTTCATACAAATTTTAATTTGTCATGAATAATTGATGGCACGAAAATTTGATACTGTATTCGCGGACGCAGCTGCAGTGCCGTCGGGGTGAGTGCTCAACATTTCACAACGATTGTAAAATAGAGTGGCATTTCCAACAGCTTCTAAAACTTGCCATATTTTATGAGAACATATGTAACAAAATTGTGACATATTTAGAATGCTTCTGAAAAGAAATTCTCATTGAACAATTTTCATCATTTTGGCACCCGTGGATCAGACATTTTGATTCATACTAAAGAAAACTATTGATTTTCAATAGCTAACCATTGAATATTGGAAATGTTTCTACAAATCGACTCCAATAATTAAAAATATTGATTTTCATGAATAAACTTTTGAAAAATTGATAAATATCAAGGCATGTCTTATTTTCCATAGAAGAGCACATTTTTCTTGTGTATTCCTAGCACAGACATCATTGCTCGATATCTTAGCCACTTTCGTCATGCAAAGGGAGACGCCCCTTTCGGTCTTCTTCTTACTCCTCTTTATTCTATCGTGTTCAGTTGAAGCCAACCAAGCTTCAATTAGCCCCGCGCACATCAGTCAATCGTCGATCAGCAATTAGAGAAGGACTTCTATCGGAATAAATTTTACGCATTCATGCTCTTGTTTATTCCCAACCCAAGCTAAATGCTGCGGGTTCCGCAAAATCGCTCATCAACCTTGAAAATTGCCGTCGGAGGAGTGAGCAAACCAACGAAAACAAGGAAGCACAAAATTACCGACCGCATTTCGATTTAATCGTCTTCGGTAATCTTTTGGTGTGTTTCTGTCTAACAATGGATTGACAACCCAGTTCGATCGACGGTGACTAGCCCCAACCGTCCTTTTCAGGACGACCATTTCATTTTGAATGAGTTGTGAGAATTTCCCACCGTGAAGAGCGATGTTACTGGTGATTGGATGTGATTGATTCAGATTTTGGTCAGTAATCATTTATCACGGCTAAATAATGCTTCTCGAGAATAACAGTGTCAAGAAATAAAATTCCCATTGTGCGTGCACGGACAATCGTCGACAGTGTGTGCATGAGTTGGATAAACTGCAAACGGCACTTGAATTAAGAATCCATCACGGGTTGCCTCGCATTTAGTGATGATTGAATGATGCCGTTGTCGTCATCGCATGCTGGAGCGATCAGTATCAACTTGGCGAACAAAGAGCTAAAACTTATCAGCAACAGCTTTGTTGACGTTTTGATTTGATAAGAAATTGTCGATCGAATCGAAATACACACACAGAGAAGACTGCAAAAATGCTACCGCTGCCCGACACGAGCGACGGGAACCTAGATAAAACTTTGTTTGCCATTTATCTCCGTTGAAAACTTATCATTCGAAATTACAATTGATAACTAAATATTAATTAATCAATTGTGGCCCTGTAAAGAGTTGTTGTTTGAAATTGTGCTTCAATGCAATTTAAGCGCCTTCGCCACGGATACGACGAGTCAGCTGGATGTACTTCGGCATGATGGTGACACGCTTGGCGTGGATTGCATACAGGTTGGTATCCTCAAACAAACCGATCAGTTAGGCCACGCTCGCTTCCTGCAGGGCCATGACGGTCGTGCTCTGGAATCGCAGATCGATCTTAAGGTGACACGGGAGACCGTGTTATTTTCCCTATCTTTTGTCTCACTCTAACAATTATCATCAAAACTTTGCAGAAGCAAATCTCTAGCTTTAGTGAACGGATTAAACTGAAAATTTAATGGGCTGTGCACTACATAGGGATCATGCACAAATTACGTCACGCTCCAAGGGAGGGAGGGAGTCAAGCCAAGCGTGACAAGTCTTACAAAATTGTCAGAGGACTCATACAAAAAACGTGACATAGGCGGGGGAGGGGTTCAAAAAAGTTGAAATTTAGCGTGACATAATTTGTGTACCATCCTATATATATAATGCTAGTGATACATTTTTCGCATCGATATATTGAGTGGTACTTGAGATTAACTTCTTCAAATGGAGAGGGTGATTAAAACACCGTCCCGTGCGGTCTAAATCAAGAAGTCCTGATCTAGTTTACCGCCAGATTCGCAATCTCTGCATCTGTTAGGATGTAGAGCTGGGCTTGTCAGATGATTATGGTGATATTAGCGCTGCCGAGATCACTATAATGATTTGTCGGGCACTACTGGCTTCTACATTTCTCCGGATACCACAATGAAGCAGAAGAAGTTCTTCATGGCGCGGAACTTCTTCGAGTATCAAAAGGAGACCATGCCAATCATCGTGACAGGTAGCTTCAACATCGATTTGAGCAAAGAGAAGTACACAGAGTTAGCGGACTTCATGGACAAGAACCTCAAACTGGCTTCGGAATCCACTAAAGCAACCAATCTTAGTGGATCATGCGTGGACCTAACGTTCAACCGGTATATTTGTTTGGAGAGCAAAATTTACCGCTCATGCTTCATCTTCCATCGATCGGTTCTATCGGTGTTGAAGTGTTAACCGAACCAACCAAATAATAGCACTCAATGTCCATAATAGATCAGAATTGACATGCAACAAATAGTTTGAAAAATGATTAGATTTTTTGTCAGTACCTAGAAATCTTTCATAAGTTCGTGACGGTCCTAATCAGGAAATAGAAGAAACTAACGTTATCCAACGTCAACTTGGCGGTCGTATCTCGGAAACAACCTCTTACTTTTTGAACTACTGTACTGGGAAAGCCATGTGATTTTCGCGAAATTCAAGCCTACTACTACAGTGCCTTCCCGATTTTGGCAACACCCGATTTTGTCTACCCCCGATTTTAGCAACACCCGTTTTTGGCAACATTTTCTTCCCGATTTTGGCAACACATTGAAAAATATTTTCAATTGATTATTAATTACTGAAACCTTACATTTTGAGTTTAAACAAAGTGAAAATAAGTCAAAATGAAAATGTTGGTGACCATTGCGAGCTAAGAAACGTGATGTACCACGTAGAACTCGCACAATCCAAAGTCAAAGTTTCACATATAGAAGAAGTCTTATGCACCCCACAGACGCTCAGACGGTTTGACCAACATTGACTCCGCCCCCCAGGTTGATGCTCATGTTGGTGCTATGTTTGACCGTGTGTGATGCTGTTTGACGAACCAATTTGACAGTTTGTGAAACCAATTTGACGGTTGACGAATCGGTCGGCCAAAATCAAACGAGTTTGATTTTGCTCAAACCACCGGTGGGCGGAGCCAATTGTTCGACGAACCGATCGTACCGTCTGTAGGGATGTTGCACGAACATCGACATCATCATGTCAAATTGAAGCTTCGACGTCCCATGAACTGCCGATGCAGATGGATGGAAAGTCAAAATGCGTGAAATTACGCAGCGTCGGTGCCATAGTGATCTATCAAATGCATGCTCTTGATTTGTTTCTATACATTTCACTATCGTTTCCAACTGTCTCTAACCGTTTTCTTTAGCAAATTCACCAAGGATTCTTTAATTATTCCTCAACCAATTTCTCCAGAAATATCTTCAGTGAATCCATCAGCAGTTTCAACTGTGATTCAAAAAATCCATCCATGGATTGTACCTGAATGTGTACTACAGGGATTCCATCAGGAATTTCTCCAGGTAATCCTCTTGTTATATCTTTAGGAATTCTTTCAAAACTGCTTCATGATTCCACCAGGTGTTCTTCCAGAAATTTAATCAACATTTTGTCCAGTAATTTAACAAGAAATTCCTGTAAAAATTCCATTATAAATTCCTTCCGAAGGTTCACCTGGAATTCCTCATGGGATTCTATCAGGAGTTCCTACAGGGATTCCATCAGTGATTCCTCTGAGTTATTCTTCTTTTTGGCGTTACGTCCTCACTGAGACAGAGCCTGCTTCTCAGCTTAGAGTTCAATGGGCATTTCCACAGTTTTTAACTGAGAGCTTTCTTTGTCAAAGTTGCCATTTTCGCATTCATATATCGTGTGCAAGGTACGATGATACTCTATGCCCAGGGAAGTCAAGGAAATTTCCATTACGAAAAGATCCTGGACCGACCGGAACTTTAAACCAGAAACCTTCAGCAAGGTTTTGCTTTGTAGAATCAAGAGTTATTATAGGGAATTAAACACGATTTCATCCAGATATTCCATCAGGATATCAGAATATCTTTACAAATTCTTCCAAGGATTCCTTCAGGAGTTCCCCCAGGGATTTCATCAGGAGCTCCTGTAGTGATTCTATCGGGAGTACCTTTCGGGCTTCTGGAGAATTCATCAGGAGTGGAAAGTCAAAATGCGTTCTAATCCTCCAGGGATTCCATCAAGGCTTCCTTCTGAAATTTCACTCAGAATTCTGCAAGAGATTAATCAGATGTTCCTCGAGGAATCCTATCAATGTTTCTTCTACCGATTCTATCAGGAGCTCTATCCGGAAACTTATCAGGAATTCTTCCAGAGATTTTATCAGGAGTCCTTTCAATGATTAGGAGTTCCTTCAAGAATATCTATAGATAGGAGTTCTTCCAAGGATTCCATCTGGAGTTCCTATAGGGATACTATCTGAAATACCTTAGGGCTTCTTTTAGAGTTCTTCTGGGGATTGCATCAGGAGTTCCTCCAGAGTTCTTTCAGAGATTCCACCTGAATTGCCTCCAAAGATTCAATCAGGATTTCCTCCAGAGATCATATTAGGAATTCCTTGAGGAATTTCATCAGGGCTCCTTCTAGGGATATCATAAGCAATTCTTCTAGAGATTCTTACAGGAGTTCCATCAGAAATTCCTCCATTGATTCCATCAGGAACTCTTTCAACAATATATTTAGGATTTCCTCCAAGGATTTCATCAGGAGTTCATCCAGGGATGCCATAAAGAGTTTCTTCTGAGATTTCACTCGAAATTCCTCAAGAGATTCTATCATGAGTTCCTCTATATATCCTCCAACAATATCTTTATATTCCTCCAGGGATTCCATCAGGAGTTCCTCCAGGGATTCTATCAGGAATTCCAATAGGGATTCTATTAGAAGTACCTTTAGGGCTACCATTAGAGTTCTTCTGAGGATTTCATCAGGAGTTTCTCCAGAAATTCCACCAAGAGTTCCTTCAGAGATTCCAGCTAGCATTTCTTCCGAGATTCTATTAGGACTTACTCCAGAGTTTATATCAGGAGGTCACCTAAGAATTCCATCAGGATTTTCTAGGGATATCATAAGGAATTTCTCTAGGCATTCTATCAGGAATTCCATCAAGAATTTTATCCAGAATTCCTCCAGGGATTTCATCAGGAGTTCCTATAGTGATTCCATAGGGAATTTTGCAAGGGATTTCATCAGAAGTTCCTCCAATGATTTCATCTGGAGTTTCTGCTAGAATATCTTTAGGAATTCGTACAAGGGTTCCATCAGGAATTCCTCCGGATTCCGTCAGGAAATCCTTCAAGAATCATCATTAAATTCTTCAAAAATTTTAACAGAAGTTCCCTTAGAGATTCCATCAGGAGTTCCTCTAGAGATTGTATCAGAAGTTTCTTCAGAGATTTCACCTGGATCCTCGAGGGATTACATCAGGATCTCTTCTGGGAATTACATCAGGAGTTCTTCTGAGGATTTCAAGAAGAGTTCCTTCAGGGGTTTCATCAGCATTTTCTTTAGACATTCCACCTGGAATTCCTTCTGGGATTCTATCAAGAGTTTCTATAGGGATGCCATCAGGAGTTCCCCTGAGTCTTTCAATAGGAGATGAGTTCCATCCAGAATGAGTCGAAAAAAATAAAAATCGTGCTCGATAGTCTTCGATTTGGATTAAATTTTGCACATGTTTTTGGTATGATAGAATAAGTGTTTTCCATAGAAAAATTGATCATTTCGACTCAAGAATAACTTTCGAAAATGGCCTATAAATGTTTGCATGCAACTTATTTGAAAAATTCTAACTCCGAAACTGTTGATTTTAGAGAAAAATGTTCTATGAAAAAGTTGTAGTGAACTGTTTTGACTATGAGAAAAAAATACACACTGAAAAATATAAACATAGAATATTTCATGGAAAATTCAAAAATAAAACTTAAATTTTAAATTACACAAAAATCCCATTTTTAATATTTTTTTTATTTTTTTCCCGTAGAATCTAGGGACATAATTTCATGATAGAGAAATTTTTAATAAAAAAGTTTTTCTGAAAGCAGCTTTTGGCCGATTTTTTTTTTCAATTCTATTTTTGTCAAAATTAATACGTTCTGATAATACAATAAGAATTTTGAAATGATTCTGAACCATAATGATTATATGGATAATTTCACTAGAAGAAGCCATATACGCATTATATCGAGTTAAATGTAAAAAATATTATTTAAATATTGAAATAGGTCATTTTCATTAGTTATTCGCGATTCTCCATCAAGAAAAATAAGTGAGTGGAAAGAAATAAGGTTTTTACACAGGAAAACGTATTATTTTGATGGAGAATCACGAATTATTAATAAAAATGACCTATTTTAAAATTTAAATAATATGTTTTGCATCAAACTCGATATAATTTGAATATGGCTTCTTCTTCTTGGTATAAACGTCCCAAATGGGACATAGCCGGCTACTCAGCGTAGTGTTCTAAGAGCACTTCCACAGTTATTATCTGAGAGCTTTCTTTGCCTAAATTGCCATTTTCGCATTCGTATACCGTGTGGCAGGTACGATGGTACTCTTTGCCCAGGGAAGTCAAGGAAATTTCCATTACGAAAAGATCCTGGACCGATCGGGAATCGAACCCAGACCTTCAGCATGGCTTTGCTTAGTAGCCGCGGATGCTAACCACTCGGCTAAGGAAGGCCCCTTGAATATGGCTACTTCTAGTGAAATTATTCATGAAATAATTATGGTTCAGAATAATTTCAAGATTCTTATTGTATCATCAGAACCTATTTATTTTGACGAAAAACCAAAATTTTGGAAATCAAAAAAAAGTTGTTATTAGAAAAACTTTTTTATTAATAACTTCTCCATCATAAAACTTTGTCCCAAATGTATGTAAACTATCAAGATTCAATGGTGAAAATTTAAAAATATTAAAAATGGGGTTTTTGAGTAATTTAAAATATTAGTTTTATTTTTGAATTTTTCATGAAAAAACATAAAATATTTTTTCAGTGTTTATTTTTTCTTGTAGGCCAAACGGTTCATTACAACTTCTTCATAGAACATTTTTCTCTAAAATTAACTGTTTCTGAGTTAGAATTTTCCAAATAAGTTGCAAGCCAAATTGTATAGGCCCTTTTCATAAGTTATTCTCGAGTCAAAATGATCGACTTTTCTATGGAAAAAATTTATTGTATCATACCAAAAACATGTGCAAAATTTACTGCAAATCGAAGATGGTCGAGTTCTGTGACTGATCAATTTGACATGGAATTCGTCAGCAGTTCCCAAGGATTTCCATCAGGAGTTCTTGTAAGGATTTTATCAGGAGTTTCAATAAGGATTCAATTAGGAATTCCTACAGGGCAAAACAACAGAAGTCGTTTTTGGCATTTCATCACGACTTCCCAAGGGACTCCATAAGGAGTTCTTCTAAGGACTTTATCAGGAGTTCCTCTAGGGTTTCCATTAGGAGTTCCTTCAGAGATTCCACCTGGAATTTCTACAGGAATTCTATCAAGAGTTTCTCTAATGATTCTATCAGGAATTACTCCAGGGATTACATTACAAGCTTTTCCAAGGATTCCATCTGAAGGAGCTCTTCAATAGATTTTATTGGGAATTTCTGCAGGGATTCCATCGGAAGTTCTTTCATAGATTCCATTAGAAAAACTTCTAAGACTTTATTATAAATCCTCCTGGGATTCCTTCAGCAAAATCTCCAACGATTCTCGAAGATTATCAGGATTTCCTCCACGGATTTCAACAGAAATTTCTCATAAGTATTACATTACCGGCATTACTCAAGAGATTCCTTCCGGAATTTCTCAAAGGATTTTTGGCGGAATTCATCATGGGGCTCCTCCCGGATTTCCTTAAGGAATCAATCCCGAAAATGCTTAAGGGATTTCTCCGGATTTTTCAAGGAATTTCTCGTGGAATAACTCCAGGAATTCCTGGGGTTTTTCGGGAACCCTCCAGCGATATAACCAGAAATTTATTATAATAGTTTTACCTGTAATTTGGGAATGTACCAGTATATCATCCAGTGACTCCATCAGGAATTCCTCCTGGGATTCAAAACTGGAATTTTTTCAGGGATTCCTCTGGGATGTTCCTTCGTGGATGCCACCAAGATGAACTCTAATTATACAATAACGAATTTCCTATGCGATTTGACCACGATTTCCTATAAAGGTTCCACTAGTAATTCCTTCAGATACTTCAACAGTATTTTCTCTTATTATATCACCTGTAATTTTTCGCGAGAGAAGTTTTTTAAGGAATTTCACAAAGAGTTCTCCTAGCGTTAACACTGGAAATATCACCAGCCGTAGCGGTAAACGCGCAGCTATTCAGCAAGACCAAGCTGAGGGTCGTGGGTTCAAATCCCACCGGTCGAGGATTTTTTCGGGTTGGAAATTTTCTCGACTTCCCAGGGCATAGAGTATCTTCGTACCTGCAACACGGTATACGCATGCAAAAATGGTCATTGGCATAGTAAGCTCTCAGTTAATAACTGTGGAAGTGCTCATAAGAACACTAAGCTGAGAAGCAGGCTCTGTCCCAGTGGGGACGTAACGCCAGAAAGAAGAAGAAGAAGGATTCAGGATTATCATGAATTCCTCCAGGGAGTTAACTGATATTTACTCAGAGTTTCAAACAACACATTTCTCTAAATGTATCAGGATAAATCCCTAAAGTAGACCTAAAAGATTGTTTTTTTCATTTCTTAAAAAAATCCATTGAGATATATCTTGAGAAATTCTTGGAGGTTTCACTAAAGAAATCAATAGATTAATTCCTAGAGAGTTTCCTGGAGTGATTCCTTAGTATATTTCTGGAAGAACTTTTAAAGCAATCCCTGAAGGAGTTTCTGAAAGATTCTCTAAGGTAATTTCTGGTAGATTCCTTGGAAAAAATCCTTCAAGAAATACTGGATGGAATTGATGGATAAATTCCTTTAGGAATCCTCGGAGAAACTTATGTTACATTATTGAAGTAATTTCTGCAGAAATCCCTGGACGAATGCCTCGTAGGGTCCCTTCAGAGATACAAGGAAGAATCTTTGGAGGAAACACTTATGGAGTTTATAAAAGAATTTATTGAAGATTCTCTCTAGAGAAATACCAAAGGATAACCTGGGGGATCCTCGCACAAAATTACAAGTGGAATCTCTAAAGAAATTCCTGCTGATCAAGTTTTGATGATTTTTTTTTTCAGTATTTCTCTTGAAATTTTGAAGGCTTTCTGATGGAATTCTTGGAGAAATTGTTGGTGGAATCGCTGGAGGAACCTGATGAATCCTTGGATGAATTGTGGGTAGTATCTGTATAGAAATGCTTAAGTTTCGCTGGAAGAATTCTTAAATGAATCTTTGGAGGATTTTTTGGTGGAATTCTTGAAGGAAGCATTGGATGAACCACTGGAGAAATCCCCTGGGAAGTATTTTTATAGACCCCTGGAGAAATCTGTTGAAAAATTGCTGGAAAATTGATGGATTTTCTGATGTAACTCCTTGAGAAATTTTAGGAGGAACAAGCCCTTAAAAAGTCCTGGTGAAATCCCTCGAGAAGTATCTGAAAGAATTCGTGATGCGATTCCTGAGTAACGCGTGATGGAATCGTTGGAACTAACTTCTAGAAAAATTTCTGAAGAAATCTTTGAAAAAAATGTTATAACAATCTGGAGGAATTCTAGAAGGCAGCCTTGGAGTTAGCCCTGAAGAAATTCCTTGGGATTTTTTGGACAGATCTTTGAAGGAATCAGTGGTTGAAATCCACAATAAATTGTAGAGGAACCTCTAAAGGAATCCTTGGAAAAAATCCACCTGAAGAATGTTCCCCGGACAAATTTCTGGTTGAATCTGTGGATAAATTTCTAAAGGAATTATTGATAAAATTTGTGGTAGAATCCCAGAAAGAGCTTTTGGTGGAATCGTCAGTATAGTTTATAGATTCCTGGAAAAACTTCAAAGCAGAATAACTAGAGGAAACGACTAAAAGATTCTGGATAGAATGTTTGAAAAAAAAAATTCCTTGGCCATTCCCATTGATATACTGATCAGAATATTTCCCAACAGAGACCCGTCATGATTTCTGAGTTTTGCCGGAATATTTCGTACGAATTATAACTGGAATTCATCTTAAATATTTATTTCTTCCGGTACTTAAATGTTAAAAGTTCTTCTCTTCCTTAGTGCGATTATTGCCAGAAAATCGCGAAAAGATTCTCCCTCACAGCCACAGCATTCGAAAAAATAATAATCACATATTCACTAGACTCTCGGCAAGTCTAAAAACATGCGAAGAAAATTTCTGTTAATATATCGGAAAAAAGAATTATTGTTAATATATCAGAACGAGTGTTCTTGTGTGCTGCTAAGTGGTGCATCGCAAATGATTTGCAATGATAATCTCGATTTGTTTATATTTGTTACTTAGGACGTTTTGAAAAGTTACGCGAGAAATATCGTGTTGCTGCAACCAACCTTGACAGACGGTCAAACGGTTGTATCAACATAAGTCGGTTTGACTAACTTGGGGGCGGAGTGAATGTTGGTCAAACCGACTGAGCGTCTGTGGGCTGCATTATACAGCAGGCAAGCTGTATAAATTATTTCTTAATAGTATGAAAGGCATCACAAATTGGTGGAATACGATGGAAATCGACAGTTATATCAAATGTAATAAAAGCATAAAATGTTAAGATGCTCAGCAATACTGTGTTGATCGCATATGTGATGTTGTTATTGTGCTTGTATAACATATCAATAGAATTATGTGTGGCGCTCTGATGAACCTGAAAATATATTCGTATAATGTCGTGATCATTGATAAGTTAATCCGTAAAAAAAATATTGAAGCGATTTCTTTCATGTATTTCTTTAGACATGTCAATAACAGTTGCATCGATGGTATTTTCATCTAAAGGATCTATTTGTAAAATCCTTGAGAAAATTCAAAGAAATTTCACAAGCAGTTTCTTCAAGAATTCGTAAACATCTAACGGTATTCTTGGAAAAAAAAAGAAATTCAATGAAATTAATGAAATTTTGAATTTCAGCAGCAATACTTTCAAAATGTTCACCAATATTTGATTCAAATATTACTTCTCATGTTGCTTCAGCAATTGCGGCAAAAATTCCTTTTTTAACATGATTTTTTTTTTTCAAGAAACTCCTTATAATCCTCCTATAATCCATTTTGCTGCTCTCAGCAAAATATTTCACGCATCTCAGAAAACAAACGTAATGCTTGATGAGATCTCGTCATTAATTCTATGGTGCATAGTGGTTTCGATAAAAAAGCTACTATGAAAAAAAGTGTAGTTTTTTTCGGGCCTTGCTTTAAATATTTTATGGATATCTCTCATCTTCTCTTTTTATATTCATACCTGAAATAACATTTCGACTGTAATAACATTGATTTTAGCATAGTAATTTATAAGTACTTCCACTTTTTTCAACTTGGCATCTTGTTCACTACATAAAACGTTTGATAAACACAATTGCACTCTATGTTCAGGAAATCCTAAAAATAAACCCGCTAGAAAGGATCCTATATTTTGAATCTGCAACTTTCAATATGGTCTTGCATTAAAGTTTCACATTTGCACTCTAGAACAGTCGCAAATGGCAATTGAAAGAAATACCACGCTAGTAATACGTGCAACAAGTGTGCTTTTCAGATGGTGCATCTAACCATTACATGATACACTATGTTTTTGGGTCAAAAGCTTAACTGAAGAAAGCTGCCAGAGATTTTTCACATTATTCGTGATAGTTTACATCCATTTTTTATACTTTTAGAGAATAAAATGATAAAAAAACATAAACATTTCAAAATTCCCGATTTTGGCAACATCCCCAATTTGGCAACATAAAAATCACGCCTTGTTGTAATCGGTAAGACACTGTATTACCATTCATAGCACTGTTTTTAAGTCTCCAATGACCCAGGTATGAACCAATTCTATCATTTGATACACAGAAAAAATCCGTTCTCGTATCCGTGAACAGCAGACGTGAACTCGTCAACAACAAAAATACACCGTGAACTAGATCATGTTTATGTGACCATTTGTGGTAGTTCATGGTGTATTTTTGACAGTTCACGTTTTCCAGAATTCTTTTTTGAGCGTGTATGGGCGTATGCTAGAGACAATGCCTGTGAAGAATCTCACGCCATTGTTGGTGTTTTGGAAGCTTTCATCACACAGATATTGAACTCGACGTCCGCATGATATAATTTGAAGGTATGCTTCCAATTCCTCTCTGGTATGGTGAAAGTAACAGATAAAAATTATGTCCAAAGCGAAAAACTGAGCCTAAGCAGATTAAACAATACAAGTAATAAATAATATTTATGTTTCATTCACATTTTCTATGTAAAAGTACCAATGAACATGATATGACGATTTTCGCATTTTTTTTATGGGCCATACTGTATGTACCATTATTAAAAACAATCTATGTAGAGTGACTGATCCAGTGGTTGTGTGCGTCCCAATAATTGTGGCAGTGCAGTTTCAAGCGTGTCATAGGCAACTTTTATTTGTTTGTGTATTTTTTCAACATGGCCCTTGTCAAAATGATATGAATGTGTAAAAAAATATCTTGAAAATTAGTAAGGAAACAGCAGAAAACAATGAAAAACCTTTGCTTTTTTACTCCTCTGCACCAGTAATAGTGGGCGTTCCTATGATAGTGAGTCTCAATGGGAAATCAATGTAAACCACTATTATGGGAACAGCTGTTATCAAATACCACTATTACTGGAACATGTTCCAGTTATGGTGGAAATGAGATTTTGAAAGGTTCAATAATTTTATTGTTCTAAGACTATTTTTTCACGTGAAATATAATAGAAAAGCTTTCGAATGACGTGTTCAGATATGAAAAATGAGTTTCCGTTTATTTCTTGGCCATTTTTTTATTCCCTCACCCGTTACTATTGCCTTTATCACTGGTACAGACGCCCTACAACTGGCTCTCAGCGAATAGTCATGTCTTGCTTCTACGAAAAAGGATGTCTTATCGAGTTAACATTAGCCAACAGAATGATTTTTTTCAGAAGCATCATGAGGGCTCCGAACCTACATGCTTGTTCAATGTTCCTAACTTCGTATTTTAAGAATCTCTGTCTGCCTTTTCGGGTCTCAATTTCTTGTTGTTTCAATTTCTTTCCACCGTGAAGTGGTACACGGAGAAAATGTTTTACCAAAATTTTGAGTTTACTTTACCCAAAACTAAGTACCGTCAAACGGGGTGACTTGCAACGGCGGGGTGGCTTGCAACACATTGCAATTTACAACAAAATTTAACTATAAAACCCAAATATCAAAAGAATATTCTTTATAAATCGGTGCTACAATACGTGTGGCTCACAATTCAAGTAGTGGCCACAATTAAAGCAGTTATTAGAAATATGTTGACACATTAAACATTATTGTTTTAAATGTCTTAAAAACTGATACTTGATGGAAGGTCCAAATCGTGACCTGAAAAAATAAGGAAGATTTAATTTACAAAACTAATACTCTACATGGTGTTTCTATAACTAATAAGTGATAAAACGACGCATTTTATGTTACGAAATTGTAGCAACAACTTTTTAATAAAAATACTTTTTAAAAGAATATACCTATGGGGTGACTTGCAACATCTAATTTTCAAGCAATTTAGAGTTTTATTAAAGTAGAAAAGTTTTGTGTTAGGTCTACTTAATAATCAAACGAGTAATAATTCATCAATCAACTACAAACACTCATTAAAAATATTGTTTGGTTAAGATATTGGACCTTGATGATTTAACACCTCATTTTCCCATACATAAATATTCCAATTATTTTCTTACAAATAAGTAATCAAAATGCTCTTGTACTGGTTCGAATGTTTTAAATACATGAATAACAATAGTTAATAAATTCAACTAATAAAAAATATCAGCATTTTGTTAGCAAAATCTAAATTAGCATTGAGAGTTGCAAGCACGAGGACATTCACAAAAATTCATCTTTTTTATTATTTTTGATTTGATAAAATATTAGGATTCAATCTTCTGTCATCACATTCTGTATGCGGGCCGGCCATTAAAAGTACAAAAAGGAATTAAGATTTATAGATGATGTTTAGATCATGGTGTAAGCTGATTGAAGTTGAAAAGTGTTGCAAGTCACCCCGTTTGACGGTATATCGGTTATGCTTTCAACCCAAACTTTCACACGAAAGTTGTCCAAAATAGAGAGAGCTGCATCTATTCAATTGGCCCAATAAGCCAAATTTGGGTAAATGGGGAGGTAAGCTTTTCTATTGCTTGGGTTGAAAGAACTCAATATTGCGTTAAATCAACCCAAAATTAAGTATATTTCTCTAATGGAATTGAAGGCAAAATACCTACACACAAAACAAAACGAATGACGGAATTCCTGGCATGTGGCTTAGGAGCAAAATCCTTCTATCATAGCTTAGCTTAGCTTAGCTTAGACTGACTACACATATCAATGGTTGCTATTCCGTGATTGACCGAAGTCAGTGAAAATGCACAAAGAATCAACTAGAAGTTCGGCTGGGATTGGCCATAATCTTCTTCAGTGTGCATAATTCAGTGCCTCTATTTATACAGGGTCAATAACGGCGCCGGCCACGTCCTTGCAGTCAGGTGGGATTGGGGGAAGGAATGTTAGTGTGTAACCTTTGCTTTTTGGAGACCGTGTTTGCCTCTGCATCTCCACAAAGGTTACTGGGAGGGATGTTTGTTAATGGGGAGGATCGTTGGGTCATAGGATTCACTTTGATAAGCGATTAGACCATGATAAACAATGATTTGTGAGATATATACATACTTATACGTAAATATAATATTTTCATTTGATATGAACAATTTCTATGTAGAGGAAAATAATGCCGACACTTGAGGTGACGAACCATTCAAAGTTTGTTGAACAAATACCTAAATGTAACATTCCTACAGCTGTCAGGACGAAAGCATGTGTTATTATATTTTACTCATTTGAAAAGAAACAAAAAACTCGATTGGTTGGGACATCATAGAACACTCTTATTATTATGCCGACACTTACAGTGGCGAACCATCCAAAGTTTGTTGAATAAAGTGAACCTTTCGCAAGTCTACACTTGTAGTGTCGAACCATTCAAAGTTTTTTTTAATTACAAAAATAAAGGTATATAAAAGGTGTTCTGAAAAAAAAAATGTTAAACATAAATAAATCATGAATCAGAGTTTGTGTCGACACTCACAGTGACGAACCATCCATAGTTTGTTGATAAATCATATATTTTATAGATTAGAAATAGTAGCATGAAACGAGCTCACCAATTGATCCGTTATCCTTGACTGAGCAGCCACAATCCACTTTCGGCTTCACTCGTTTGCTCGGCTATAAAAAAGCACTCAGGAAAAAAAATAAGCGCGCGACCCAAAAAGAATAAAAAAAAACTGTTCGGGCTTTCTTGACGCACTGCCCAGGAGCAAGCGTCAAGGTCGAAGGATCAAACAGAACTAACCGATCGCGGCACTTTTTCAGTTACTCCAACCGAACTCACCGATCACGCCACTTTTTCACTTACGAGACCGACGCGCGACATGTTTGATCCTGCCCTCGTCGCTTGCCCCGGGAAAAGCAAGTGTCAAGGTCGAAAGATCAAACAGAACTAACCGATCGCGGCACTTTTTCACTTACGAGACCGACGCGCGACATGTTTGATCCTGCCCTCGTCGCTCGCCCCGGCAAAAGCAAGTGTCAAGGTCGAAAGATCAAACAGAACTAACCGATCGCGGCACTTTTTCACTTTCTTCAACCGAACTCACCGATCACGCCACTTTTTCACTTACGAGACCGACGCGCGACATGTTTGATCCTGCCCTCGTCGCTCGCCCCGGCAAAAGCAAGTGTCAAGGTCGAAAGATCAAACAGAACTAACCGATCGCAGCACTTTTTCACTTTCTTCAACCGAACTCCCGATCACGCCACTTTTTCACTTACGAGACCGACGCGCGACATGTTTGATCCTGCCCTCGTCGCTCGCCCCGGCAAAAGCAAGTGTCAAGGTCGAAAGATCAAACAGAACTAACCGATCGCGGCACTTTTTCACTTTCTTCAACCGAACTCACCGATCACGCCACTTTTTCACTTACGAGACCGACGCGCGACATGTTTGATCCTGCCCTCGTCGCTTGCCCCGGGAAAAGCAAGTGTCAAGGTCGAAAGATCAAACAGAACTAACCGATCGCGGCACTTTTTCACTTTCTTCAACCGAACTCACCGATCACGCCACTTTTTCACTTACGAGACCGACGCGCGACATGTTTGATCCTGCCCTCGTCGCTCGCCCCGGCAAAAGCAAGTGTCAAGGTCGAAAGATCAAACAGAACTAACCGATCGCAGCACTTTTTCACTTTCTTCAACCGAACTCACCGATCACGCCACTTTTTCACTTACGAGACCGACGCGCGACATGTTTGATCTTGCCCTCGTCGCTCGCCCCGGCAAAAGCAAGTGTCAAGGTCGAAAGATCAAACAGAACTAACCGATCGCGGCACTTTTTCACTTTCTTCACCCGAACTCACCGATCACGCCACTTTTTCACTTACGAGACCGACGCGCGACATGTTTGATCCTGCCCTCGTCGCTTGCCCCGGGAAAAGCAAGTGTCAAGGTCGAAAGATCAAACAGAACTAACCGATCGCGGCACTTTTTCACTTTCTTCACCCGAACTCACCGATCACGCCACTTTTTCACTTACGAGACCGACGCGCGACATGTTTGATCCTGCCCTCGTCGCTCGCCCCGGCAAAAGCAAGTGTCAAGGTCGAAAGATCAAACAGAACTAACCGATCGCGGCACTTTTTCACTTTCTTCAACCGAACTCACCGATCACGCCACTTTTTCACTTACGAGACCGACGCGCGACATGTTTGATCCTGCCCTCGTCGCTCGCCCCGGCAAAAGCAAGTGTCAAGGTCGAAAGATCAAACAGAACTCCTTAGGAGCAAAATCCTTCTATCATAGACGCAAAACTCCGCCTAAACAATGGTGCTGAAAAGTGTCTAAGCGGTACACTCACACATTAACTGTAAACGAACGTGTCCAGACATAAAACATAAATGAGAAAACTGCTCGATTTCATAATCATGACACATCAGATATGCTCGAATGTTATTTTATACCCAACACACGAACACTAACACTATATGGAAAACAGCCACGAGTTTCGTATGCGTGCACGGTATATGCTTTGCAATAAGTGCTATGAAAAATGAGTAAACGTTCCGTACTGAATTGACGAAAATCGTTTGTTTTTTTTTTTCGTATTCCGGTTCGCGTGTGATTAATTGTATTTAAAGGCATTGGTATATGCTGTGGCACCGAAGATCCGATGCATAAGATACCAAGGATGCAAATCGGAAAGCCTTCGGGTTTCCCAAGTGTTTGGAATCAGGTGAAATCATAAAATAAAATGTGTGTGGTAAAGGCGTATGAATCAAACTTACGAGTCCCAGCATTTCCGATCTACTAGGGGTAAGTGGGGCATAGTGCATCCTTAAAGATTTATTTTGCGAATACCTACATTTTCCATTGAAGTTTTTTCATCGTAATCTTTTTGTACGCTTTTCAATGGATCATTGGAGGTAGTTTTTGCAAGTGCTCGCCGCATCGAAACAAAGGCGCCACTGTATATGGGATTTAACATTGTGACAGCATTGCTGTTCTGTCAAACGCACAAGGTTACGGTGGCGCTATCTACTACTTACTTACTTATTTGGCTTTACATCAATTATCTTGATAAAGCCTCGCCAACAATATTTCGCCAATTCCCTCGGTTCATGGCCGCTTCTCTCCATCCTCGACTGTGACCCACGCTCTCCAGGTCCTGGTGTACCTGGTCAATCCACCTAGCTCGCTGCGCCCCACGCCTTCTTGTTCCGACCGGATTCGTGGCGAACACCATCTTTACAGGGTTGTTGTCCGGCATTCTTGCAACATGCCCTGCCCAGCGTATCCTTCCAGCTTTAGCTACCTTCACGATACTGGGTTCGCCGTAGAGTTGAGCGAGCTCGTGGTTCATCCTTCGCCGCCACACGCCGTTCTCCTGCACGCCGCCGAAGATCGTCCTTAGCACTCGGCGTTCGAAAACCCCAAGAGCTTGCAAGTCCTCCTCGAGCATAGTCCACGCCTCATGCCCATAGAGGACTACCGGTCTTATGAGCGTTTTGTACATCGTGCATTTGGTGCGGGGGTGAATCTTTCTTGACCGCAGTTTCTTCTGGAGCCCATAGTAGGCACGACTTCCGCTGATGATGCGCCTTCGTATTTCCCGACTAACATTGTTGTCAGCCGTCAACAAGGATCCGAGGTAGACGAATTCGTCCACCACCTCGAAGGTATCCCCGTCTATCGTAACACTGCTTCCTAGGCGGGTCCTGTCGCGCTCAGTTCCGCCAACCAGCATGTACTTTGTTTTCGACGCATTCACCATTAGCCCGACTCTTGTTGCTTCGCGTTTCAGGCGGGTGAACAAATCTGCCACCGTTTCAAATTTTCTCCCAATAATATCCATGTCGTCCGCGAAGCAAACAAATTGTCCGGATCTCGTGAAAATCGTGCCTCGACTGTTAAGTCCGGCTCTCCGCATGACACCTTCAAGCGCAATATTGAACAACAGGCACGAAAGTCCGTCGCCCTGTCGTAGTCCCCGCCGAGACTCGAACGAACTGGAGTGTTCGCCCGAGATCTTCACGCAGTTTTGCACACCGTCCATCGTTGCTCTGATCAATCTTGTGAGCTTCCCGGGAAAGCTGTTCTCGTCCATGATTTTCCATAGCTCTATGCGGTCGATACTATCGTATGCCGCCTTAAAATCGATGAACAAATGGTGCGTAGGGACCTGGTACTCACGGCATTTCTGGAGGATTTGCCGCACGGAAAAGATCTGGTCCGTTGTCGAGCGGCCGTCGATGAAACCTGCTTGATAACTTCCCACGAACTCGTTTGCTTTAGGTGATAGACGACGGAAGAGAATCTGGGATAGCACTTTATAGGCGGCGTTTAGGATGGTGATTGCACGATAATTTTCACACTCCAGTTTGTCGCCCTTTTTGTAGATAGGGCATATAACGCCTTGCTTCCACTCCTCCGGTAGCTGTTCCGTTTCCCAGATTCTGACTATCAGCCGATGCAGACAAGCGGCCAACCTGTCCGGGCCCATCTTGATGAGTTCGGCTCCGATACCATCCTTGCCAGCGGCTTTGTTGTTCTTGAGCTGTTGAATGGCATCCTTAACTTCCCCCATCGTGGGAGCTGGTTGATTTCCGCTGTCCGCTGTGCTGACGTAGCCATCGCCTTCGCTGTCCTGACCTTCTGTGCCTGTGTTCTCTGCGCCATTCAGGTGTTCATCGTAGTGCTGCTTCCACCTTTCGATCACCTCGCGTCCGTCCGTCAAGATGCTCCCATCCTTATCCCGGCACATCTCAGCTCGCGGCACGAAGCCTTTGCGGGATGTGTTGAGCTTCTGATAGAACTTCCGCGTTTCTCGAGAACGGTACAGCAACTCCATCTCTTGGCATTCCACCTCTTCCAGGCGGCGCTTTTTGTCCTGGAATAGGCGGGTTTGCTGTTTCCGCTTCAGTCTGTATCGTTCCACGTTTTGCCGCGTACCATGCTGCAGCATTGCAGCCCGCGCTGCATTCTTCTCCTCTAAAACCTCTTGGCACTCCTCGTCGAACCAATCGTTTCTTGAGCTCCGTTCCACATATCCGACAACGCTTTCGGCAGCGTCGTTAATGGCTGCTTTGACTGTCCTCCAGCAGTCCTCAAGAGGGGCCCTATCGAGCTCGCCCTCATCCGGCAACGCTGCCTCAAGATGCTGCGCGTACGCATTGGCGACATCCGGTTGTTTCAGCCGCTCGAGATTGTACCGGGGCGGGCGTCGGTACCGTACATTGTTGATGACGGATAGTTTTGGGCGCAGTTTCACCATCACCAGATAGTGGTCGGAGTCAATGTTGGCGCCACGATAGGTTCTGACGTCGGTTATGTCGGAGAAGTGCCGTCCATCGATCAAAACGTGGTCGATTTGCGATTCTGTCTGCTGAGGTGATCTCCAGGTGTACCGATACGGGAGGCTGTGCTGGAAATAGGTGCTACGAATGGCCATGTTCTTGGAGGCGGCAAAATCTATCAGTCGTAGGCCGTTCTCGTTCGTCAGCCGGTGGGCGCTGAACTTTCCAATCGTCGGTGGCGCTATCTATGCATTCCATAGCGGCCGTTTTGGTTATTTTAATGTTACATTATAACGTACTTTCAAATAAAATGGCAAGAAATGTTTTTCGATATTGTGCGTTTTGGGCTGAAACATGTTTTGGGCAGCAATCATTTATTACGTAACGCTAAGATTGGAAATTGTCGACCAACTCCCCCCTTCGTGATGCCCTTTGTATGAAAAATGTCATAAGTTCGTTAGAGCCGTAACGCAAGGTTTAAATGTCTTTACAAGTCTTTGTTGAACAGTCCACTAAAAGTTGAGAATGTAACGATTTGATTTGTGTAACGTTACTATACGGTTTGAAGAGTTTATTATTTAAAAAAAAAAACATCGTATGGATGTGTTAAATAATGTGAACGTATTTCATGTACCCTTGAAGTGTAGTATTAAACTTAAAGATTTTTTTTGCAATTTCTCAACGTAATAGGCTGTTTTTCATCACGCCAATCTGTCATGGAACGGAACAAGTTACAAAATGATGATTTTTACGACTCGTGCTGTAAAAATCATCTTTCTGCAACTTGTTCCGTAAACCTATAAGAGATTACTATGGCTTCCAATTTTCTTAAGAGCTGATTTTAATAGCGTAAAGCAAAAATATGACCAACGAACATATATTTCATTTAACTTCGTAACTTTGTTTTCCGTTCAAAATCATCAACCGATCATTAAACGATAGTGTTGACTGTACTGAACCTAAAACAATTTAATTTCATTTTATTGAATGAAAATAGACGTTGATAATGAAAAGTGCTTACTATGCCCCACCTTCCCCAACTTCCGCTGTATTTCTTATTAATTACTTTTTTGCGTCGAAAATGGGTTGATCAACGAGCGACGCTCAATTTTTTATCATAAACTTCGTCGCGTCGCCTCTCGCTTCGCTGTAGTGCGCATCTATACACTCCGCCGTGTACGTATCGAGTTGCGACTCGACGAACTTGGCCAAAAATCGAACTTCACATTTTTCAACACGATAAAAGTCGTAAGGAGGTAGTGTGCTGCACAGCCCATCTGATACGTACTCAAAACAGCGCACAACTTCCGAAGTAATTTTTAATGTAAACTAAAGCAATGGAAGTCTGAATTCAATTTAGTAGTGGGCCCAGAATATCAAGCGCATAAATATCTTGCCAACTGTTCAAAGTACGAAAATAAGTGAAGTGCTAGTGCGAATTACAGAAGAAATAATAGAGAAAATAATGTTATGTGATTAAAGGTCAGTGATTTCATGCAAGTTCCTGAAAGAACTGGCAACACGCAGTTGCAGAGGACATGTTCGTGCCATTTGTGTTAACTCTGAACGCCATGACGAATCGAGGGAAAAGACTGACGAAGATGGAGATCTTCTACATAATGCAGGTAAATCACTCTAAGGTCAGGTAGGTGTCGAATGGAAACAGTCATCACTTTAAATGAAAGCACACGGGTAGAAATCAGAATTCAAAAACAAGATTATGACTCATGATATCATGAGTCAAATTGCCGTAACGCAACACACGCGTTATGCTTTTGTTGCGGATTGCTCGGAATCATGAATCACATGCCCAAAATCATGAGCCGCGCAACCGTTTATGAACGACAACATAGAAAAAATAAAAGCTAGGGTGAGATTCGAACCTAGAACCTTCTGATTGAGAGTCCCGTCTCATACCACACTACCACTTTAACATGTTGAAATGAAGGAGATCGAAACGAATAAAATGATGCAATGCACCCCTTTTAGTGTTGTTACTCTGAATGTTACGCATATGAGGAATCATAATCATAATCAACTCCAGGAACCATGATTTGTGGTCCTGGTATCATGACCTATCCAAATTATGAATTTCATGACTTGTAAATCATGATTTGGGAATAAGATTTTTATCCGTGCATTAAATACATGTTTAACGGGAAAAATAAACAAAAATACTGGGTTAAAACTAGTTTGTATTGAATCCTGGGATAACGAATTCTGGATCACATGCACCAGTATTCGCAATGTTATTAATGTTGTTCTCTGAAATCGCCACATACGTCGATTCCTCTTAAGAATTCATTCAAATATTTCACTCCCTGATAAAGCATTTTGTTAAAAAAAATGTGAGCGCTATTACACTATAAGGGGTTATTCAATGACGTCTATCATTTGGGGAAGGGTGGGTCTACGAAATTGTACATGTATACGGGGGTCCACGAAAGTGTGATAGTATATGTATAAGGTATTGGAAAAAGCGTGACAAAGGGGGTCTATAAATTCCGAAAAACAATGGACGTCATATTTGAATCGTCCCTAAGAGCACCTACCCATCATTTTCAGCGTTATAATGTCTATGAATTTTTTAAAGACATTTATTTCTATTATTTTTTAAGCGAATATTGAGGTATTATAGTAACCTACTAAGAATATGATTTATGCGTATTTGTGTTAAAAAGTATATAATAGGGGGTTGCGAATACCTGTACACCTGAGAGGATTCTGATGAAATACTTAGGGATTTTGTTTATAAAAAAACGAAAAGCATTCTCATTATAATTTTCAGTATTAACAATATTTGCAGCCCGAGACTGCCCAAGTAACCATTAGCAAGCTAATTCGGCTAATATAGGGCATGCAAGCTGTACAGTGTACAATAGCCCTGTATTAGAACGAAGGGCAAATTAAACTGCCATTTGGTTACTTGGGTGGCTAATCTCGCAGAGAATTCTTATTAAAATGCTCTCTAACCAGAATGCTCTCAAGATTCGCATCCTAACCCTTTCAGGATTTTCATCACAATCCCCTTTAGATTTTCCGAAGGATGCTCCCAGGGTTCTCATCAAAATTCTGAGTCAGAATACTCTCATGTATTGTAATTAGAATCGAATCTATTCAGTATTGTAATCACAATTCTCTTAAGATTTGCATCAGAATCCTCTCAGGATTAGCATCAAAATCCTCTCAGGATTAGCATCAAAATCCTCGTAGGATTCTCGTCAGAATCCTCTCAGTTCTTGCATTAACGTCCCCACTGGGACAGAGCAGGCTACTCAGCGTAGTGTTCTAAAAGCACTTCCACAGTTATAAACTGAGAGCTTTCTTTGCCAATGTTGCCATTTTCGCACTCGTATATCGTGTGGCAGGTACGATTATACTGTATGCCCAGGGAAGTCAAGGAAATTTCCATTACGAAAAGAACCTGGACGGACCGGGAATCGAACCCAGACACCTTCAGCATGGCTTTGCTTTGTAGCCGCGGACTCTAACCACTCGGCTAAGGAAGGCCCCTAATCAGAATCCTCTCAGTATTATCATCAAAATCTTTTTAGGATTTACATCGAAATCCTTTCAGGACTCATATCAGAATCATCTCGGAGTTTTCATTAGAATCATGCCAGGAATATCATCAGGCTCCTCTCAGAGTTTTCATCAGAATCCCTTTAAGATTTGTTTCTGGATCCTTTCAAGATGTTTAGAATCCTCTCAGTGTTATCATCATAATTATCTCAACATGATGTGCTGGTGGAAACGCTCGATTTTGTGTGAATCGTTCTCAATTTTGTGTAACTTCTTTCAAACGTGTTGTTCGGTGATCAAATAGTAAATAAACCAGCTTCCAGCTAGAGATAGGCAACTCACTCACGAATCATTTAAAAGAGTCGACACTCGAAAATAAGTGAACGTCCAGATTCATCTGTACCGACAATTTTGGAAGAGGGCTTACATTTTGCTAGGGTTCATATTGGATTTATCATAGTGGGAACAATTCGGGTATGTATGAATAGTTAAAGTAGCTGTACAAAAATATTTTCATTCAAAAATTGTTATATATTTCGTTTATTTTGTTGAATACATGATTCATTTTTATTTTATAAAATGAGAGACCCAATCGATCAAAAGGGTCGATTCACTTTTGTGTTGTGTTTTCTACATTTCTCATCAAAGTAGAACGACTTTCAGAACTTAAAAACATAATCTTTCAAGTAAAAAATCATCTATTTCAGTTCAAAAGCCTTTAAACTGTGTTTGATAATTCTTTGTTATTCATTTTTTTAGAATAACAAAAATAACACATCCGTATTTTTTAAATATAAGGGAAGAGCAATTTAATGTTCGACCCATTCATACAATTTTGGCCTACATTGTGTGAAAATCCGAAAATTGCACAGTATTCTTGTAGGTCGTAAACTAGTGCTTTTACCTTAATGTAGAAATTAATTTTATCTTTTGAATGTCATCACAAGATATTTTTTATGTTTGCCCCAATCAGAGATATTAGCAATCGAAGCGAATTTTACAAGAAAAACAACAAGAATGGAAAAAAATAGCGAGTTCCTTCACTCACCAGTTCACGCATTTTTCAAAAGCTGATAGTGGTTTATAGACCACTTTGATGATATATTAGAATTGAATACGTTGTAGCCAAAAAACAAGTTTTCAATGGACCATCCTATGTCAACATAGGAAAAAAGTTCTTATTTGGTCAATTTAAGGTTAAGTAGCCCGTCATTCGTTTTGGCAGCAATGTTGACTTTGCAGCTTGCAATTTCAAAGTAATGAAACTAAGTCTACACAAATTATATTTATTCAGGAAAGTATCCCAATATTCGCTTACATACTGATACTTTTTCAGCTACAGTTGTGTGCAGAATTATAGTAGTGAAACCCGGTTTTCATACAAAATGCTCAACTTTGGCTTGCGGTAACTTTGTTTCCCTATGAGCAATCAGCATAAAATTTTGGCATAAAACTACAAATATCCGCATGGTTATTAAATTAATAAACTCATTACGCGTGTTAAACATGGACAAATTATGGGTGAAATTATGAAAAAAATCCACGTGCTCGGCTGGGATTTGAACCCAGGACTCTTGTATGCTAGACGAGCGCTTTACCAACTAAGCTACCGAGCCACTAGGTGACCCAATAACTGAGTTGATTACAAGTTTTGAATTCAAATCCCTACAGACCACGCGGAGTTAATTAATTCTACAAATATCCTCCATTTTAATATCACAAAATTTTATATTTTTTACAGCACTGGTTAAAAAGTTAAGCACCAGGTGAAATCGCTTAAAATAATAGTAGTTTTAATAATTCAAATATATCTGAATTTTTAGTTTTAATTTTTTTTCTTTACATATCGTTTCAACAATTTCCACCAAAGCCATAAATGTAAAAACAAGCCAATTTTTTACAAAATTGTTGTTGAACAAAAAATTGCAAAAGAAAAACTACTATTATTTTGAGCGATTTCACCTGATCAGGTCCGTCGCACTCGGGCTCAGATTGGGTACCACTTCTAGTACTGCATTCGGTCCCTCGGTAGTGCAAAAGGTACCCAAGTTTGGCAGATCGCAGTTCACTTTTCACGGCATTCTAGATGACTTTATTAGCCATAAAATTTTGGGCAACTGCAAGGTACATGAAGGTCTTTAATTTGTCTTTGATCTGATGCTTAAATTTTCAACCGATAGTGTAAAAAATATAAAATTTTGTGATAACGAAATTGAGGATATTTGAAGTTCTCTGACAAAATTTCATGCCGATTGCTCATAGGAAAACAAAGTTACAGCATGCCAAAGTTGAGCATTTTGTATGAAAATCGGCTTTCACTACTATTATTTTGAACACAACTGTATGCCCGTCAAAAAGCCACTGAATTTCATTATTTTGCTATCGTCAGGTAAATTAGTTACAATCATCAATGACGCGTACAAATTTCGATGACGGCCTACTTTGCCTTAAGAGCTAAAATACTTATTTTGGCAGAGTAGCCTAAAATTAAATAGTCTACAGCTTTGCTTAAGGCTAAGTAGCCCGTCATTCGTTTCATCAGCCATGTTAACACTGCAGCTCGCAAATTCAAAGTGATAGAACTCAGTCCACATAGCTCATATTGTTCCGGAAAAGTATCACTATTTGCGCTAAAGTGCAGAGAGTATGCTGATACTTTTTTGGTTGCGTCAGTGCATACCAATCGATTTACATCAACTCAAAATTGTGACTTGATTTAGCAACAATCATTAACGACGCGTAGACATTTTCGTGACGGCCTACTTCGCCTTAAACATGTACAGTATTGGACAAAACATTTGCAACTTTTTTGATTTTCCATACAAAATGACCAACTTTGGTAAACTAGATCTCAGTTATTTATGGACCGATTTGGATGAAATTTCCACAGAACATAAGATTTAACTTGAATATTAACATATATTTTTGATTAATCTTTCATATCACGAGTTTATAAGTTATAACGGTTTAACTAAAGTGTAATTTTCGACGAAAAATACAAAACTCTTTATCCCAAAATCTGACAGTCCTACACAAAACTGTCTTCAGCAAACTTGTTCATCTCGTTAAAATCTACAACTTTGCTGAAAATACCATGAAGCTATTCCTAAAAAAATGTTTAGTTGTCATTTAAAAATATTGTAAAAAAATTCACTTTAGTCAAACCGTTACTGCTTTTGAACAGGTGATTGGAAAAATCACTCAAAAATATATGTTATTCAAGTTATGTCTGATGTTCTGCCAAAATTTCATTCAAGTCGGTCCATAAATAACTGAGATATAGCTTACCAAAGTTGGTCATTTTGTATTGAAAATCAAAAAAGTTGCAAATGTTTTGTCCAATACTGTATACCATAAATTCAACAAATAAGAAAGTTAATTATATGAGAGGTGTATCAGTATTTGCCCACCTAAAAAAAAAACATTTTCTGTAAATAAATCAAATGACTTTTGATAACTGTCAACACAGTAAACGATAGCTTTTAATCCATGTTTAGCAGGACAAATATAAGAGTAGGTCAGGAACTTTGTTTTGGTATTGAAAATTTGGGTGGCGAATACTAGACTAGGGTAAGTGTTCCCTTAGTTGTGGGTGTTCCTATAGTTGCGGTAGTGCCCTGCCGTTATACGCATAATTGTCCCATGTTACTTTTTGTGCATTTTGACTTTTTGTCATTCAACAGTTTATTTTTACGTATAGTTTTAGAAAACACTTATCAAAAATTAACTTTGTTCGGAAAATCAATGAAAAGCAAACCAAGTCAATTTGTCCCATTGTTGAATTTCCACGCATAACTGTCCCACTACTGTATTTCTACGCATAACTGTCACACTATACAATTCGCTGCGCTAATCTTGAACAAAATATTCAGTTGTGAGTTTTGAATTAGCTGGTGTTTGTGAAAATCGTTTTGAACATCTTGTTACGTTGACTTTACATCCCATGTGGAACACAACCCGTTTTATATGTTTGTATTATCAGGATGCATTCGTCATTCATGCGAGTTTGACGTCAAATTTGATTGAAATTTTCAATTTAATAATATTATTTGCCATCGGTTTTTCAATGAATTTCAGTTGAATTTTCAGGGTCAATCACAATTTTTTCAATTTTTTTGAACCGGCGTCATCGATAAGAAATTCACCGTAGTTTTGGATTCATCACGAGGAATACTGAAATAATCCCACTTGAAGAATCAGTAATTACTTTAATTTCAAGTCCATGGCTTGCGACAAATCAACTTCATAATTTAGCAAACCAAGTAAAGCAAAGCAAATAAAAATAGTTCGACCATTTTTGGATGACTTGGCCATATGCTGGGTTGGTCCGAATACCGGTTCACTGGTGGAAGTGGCCATTATATTGGCGAATCTGAAACCTGGCTTGCGACATATAAATTTTCATGAATTTGCCAATTAGGTCTACAGGTGGTTCAAATGTATTTGAATGACTTGACCACATGTCGGATTGTTCTGAATTCCCGGTTTCCTGGGGGAAATGGCATCTAAACTGTCGGTTCTGAAACCTAGCTGGCAACATCAAACTTCATAAATTCACAAATCAAGGCTAAAGAAGGGTAATTCAAAGGTTCCTGGATGACTTGATAACATACCAGGTTGTTTTGGATACCCTGTTCCCCAGAAGAAGTAGCCATTATATTGGCGGTCTTGAGACCTATCTTGCGACATATCAAACTTGATGAAGTCAAGACGAGGTCAAAGTCAAGTCAAAAGAAGAATAGGATGACCTGGCCACATACTGGGTTATTCCGCATAGTTGGCTCTTCGGTGCAAGTTGCAAATATATTGATGGTTCTAAAACTTAATTTGCGATGTATCAAAAATATCATGAGATGTATTGCAGATGTATTCAAAGAAATGTCAAATCGTGTGAAGATTTGTGTCGTGAATTTTGAGTTAAATATTTACTCGGCAGATTAACCTTGAATTCGCAGATGAGTTTCTGTCAAGCCTGCAGCTGGAAGAGTCGATTTAGGAATTTATTACATCTTATAAACTCTCTTACTTACTCATCCACTCTTTCTTTCACTAATTCATACATTTTCTCACTTTCACACATACAGAAAACTTTGCTTTCCATCCCAAATTTGGAAACTGTAAAATCGTTTTTTTTTTACTTCTCCACACATGGCTCAGTATGTCACTTGAGCCTTCATTAGGTGCCTTAACATAGTCTTGAAGATATACGTCCTCTACATTCGGTACAATCTAAACGTAAGAACGGTCATCCACAGCAGTATGTTTAGCACATAATTGGTCCCTACTCTCAGTGGGACTGTTATGCGTAGAAATTCACCAAAGGGGTTTTTGGCATAACAGTCCCACTTTGAATTTCGTAGCTAAATTTACTTTATTCCCGTAATACAAACTCTTGACTCTAATAAACACGCTATTCTTTATACTATTGTGAAGATTTCAATTCAATTTACCACACACCTGGTCAATACGAGGCCTAAATGTGTTAAAATCTTTAAACGCGTTTTTCTCGATTGCATATTTTTGAACATGGGACAATTATGCGTATAACGGCAGTGCCGTTTTCACTGATTCTATTACATTAGCCACATAACCGACACTGCCAATCGATATATTGGCTTTTTGATACACGGAATAGCTAAAACGAGCGTTCAAATTGCTTCAAAACTGATGAAATATCACTAAAATTGCTAAACCTTTACTTACTTGTACGAATAGTTGCGGTAAAGTGTTCCTATAGTGGAGGATCGCATAAGAAAACAACGGATACCGCAACTATAGGAATACAAATTAAAAATATACCGCAACTAAAGGAACAGTGTACCAATAGTGGAGGTATTATTTTTCACTGACATGCCGTGGATTACTGCGATGAAATCATTTTTCTCATTAAGTCAATGGTCGTTACCTCGCGTTACAACATAAACATGTACATTAAATGCACTTCTTGAATTTAGGCGATTAAATGAAGTTCAATCGTGCTTAGTATCTCCACTATTGGCATACCTACCCTACTTGTGCAATGTTTTAAATTTTGATTCTATATCCGCCACCTTAGTTGATTTCTGGTTGAAGATAAAAAAAATTGCAAAAGTGCACACATTTTAAGCCCAAATTGTTTTTTTTTCTATTTTTTCAAATTTGGAGTTTCTAAGAATGTTTCTGTACCATTTGAAAGCTTATTTGTGTCATAAAACGGCATATAATTTTGTGTGACGAATACCGGAACACCTACCCCATCATTTCTATAAAAATGAAAAATAAAATATTACCTTGGCGCATTTTACACCTAGTTCCCCTAAATACAATTGCACGGATCGATATCGGTTCCTTGGCCAAAATCAGGCAGGTTGCTGTCGATGTTCTTTTGCAAATCGATACGGTTCTATTTGAACAGAACAAACAAATCTTCCGGGTTGTTGAGATTTAAGGCGACAATGGTTTTTGATTGTCGAACATCTGGGTGACACCGGCTAATAACCAACGATATTAATTTGATCGGACGGCCTTACCTTCAACCTTTTTGTCCCGTCTGTGACATCATCTGACCAAGTAGTATCTTGCAAGCGACGCCTGGAATACATTGGAGATATTCTTACAGGAAATTTGTAAGATTTTTGATGGCGGAACCGGCGGAACACCGCGAAGGCGAAAATGACAACAAACATCGGAATCACCAACACATATCAAAGTCGCACCCGAACACAATTTTATTTGTCATTTTCATTATGCACTTTCGTGGAATGGTTCACGTTCACAGGTTGTCGCACGTTCGAGAAGTCTCGTATAATATTTGAGAGGGGCCTATATTTTTTGTAAAACTACCTGTATTATCTTCTGTATCATTTGTCCTTATTCATCCTTGTAAAGCGGTACTGTTTTAAAACAGTTCCAAGGAATCTGAGAACGGTTTTCGCTTGCATGGTCGCTTGCAAAATGACCTATGGAAGCTGATACAGGTTGATTTACAAAAAGTCGTTGGACCCTTCTCAAATAATATACGAGTTCTCTCTTATTCACCAACACATACAAAAACAACATTCACCAATACAGATGCATTATGTGCATGTATTGGTGATCGATAAAGATAATCATACTAATGCAAGTTTTACATGTATGCAACAGAAAAACTGCTCGAATAGATGACGGGTTGTCCCGTCATCGGATTGACACCGTATTCTGTCATGTCGCTCGAAAGAACACTTTTCCGTCATCAATAGACGCGAAAACCGCCAAGTATGACAGAAGTAACTTTTGGGTGTAGAGGGGACCTAGGAAATTTAACCAAAATTGAGTAATTGGGTTCATCTACGGAATTGCGTTGAAACAACTCAAAATTGAGTGCCGTCTCCGTGTAACAAATTTCATCATCTTCTTTTCTACCCAAGTAACCACTAGCCCGTGAATTCGCCTTTTTGGGCTTATGGGGCTATTATTCGGCTGATATAGAGCATTTCAACTCTGTAATAGCCCGTTATTAGCACGGAGGGCGAATTAAAGTGCTATTTGGTTACTTGGGTAGTACACCTTCGATGGTCGCATGTCATACACACCAAATTTTGATTTGGCCTTCCAGCAAAACGAATTACTGAATAGAGTTCAGCAAATGACATTTTACTGAAATATCAGCAATGATATCATTGTTTGCTGAATATTCAGTATGTTCCTGAGATTGCTGAAACTTCAGCAAAACACCTGTCAAAGACTTATATAATTTATTGATAGCTCTTCCGCGAATCGGTATCAGAAATATAAACTTCTGAACTTGAGATACTGGTAAGTATTTATCGGTAGTTTCTCATGTTATATGATAAACTTCTCCTTATTATACTTTTTATATAGTTTGAACATCTACGAGGAAACGCGAAGTTCCTGGATCAAAGTAGGAAAATGTGAAAAAAGTACGACGATCCTCCGGATGCTTCCCATTGCCAACAAACTCAAGTTTTGTGCTGTAACTGATGAAAGTGTTAAAAAATAAAATTTCAAGTGATGCAAATAACAACGACGAATAAACGAAACATCTTTTCAAGCAACCATTTGGAGAAAATACCAAATTTTACCATAAAAAATAGTAAATTTATTATCCAATCAATAATGTGCTGGACAACCAGCAAATCACATTGGGCTTTGCTGAACATTCAGCAAACGAGCTGTAAATTTTCTGGAAATCGTGTTTGCTGGATGATCCAGCAAACTTTGTTTTGCTGGATGGATTGCTGGATTTACAGCACAAAAAAAATCAGCAACATTTTGCTGGCTTCCAGCAATAAAAATTTGGTGTGTACGTTCGTGTGCACGTCGCGTCATTACTAACCCGAAGTACCGAACCATTTCCCGCCTAACTTCTCCATTCTACTCGTCACGCCGAACATTACGTTTCTTCAAAATAATACTCCTTCACTAATGTAAATGGTTGAGGGTTTGAGTCATAATTAATAACTATCAATATGTCATTGGTTACGCTTGTACATCCTAGGGTCAACATTCGGTGCAGTAGCGTAGCTAGGGTTTTCAGGGCCCGGTGCGAAGTCAAAATCGGGGGCCCTTTAAATCTAATTCAGTCAACAGGGCCAGTCGCTGCTAAATACCTTGAAATATGAACGTAGAGAACACATAATTGAAAAATGGGACCGAAATGGACCACGTTTCAATAAAAAATGACAATTTACACCGTCTTCAGCACATAGGCTGCACAGACTGAACGATCACTAACATTAGGCAACGGACAACACGAAACACCCAGCGATGAATTTTTCGTTTGACGAAAAGTTTTTACCGACTTAAGCCTGATTTGCTGCTGACAAGTAATTTTTTGGCCTATCTTGATGCATGGGAAATTCCTGCAAGGAATCGATCAAGGAAGCGCTTTTTTCTGATCGCAGTACGCAGTTGAAAAGAAATGTCACTTCAAACGGGAGTCGCTGTAGAAAATTTCTGCAAGGAATCTGCGAGAAGTTTCTTTAGCGATTCCTTTTCAACAGCAAATCAGGCTTTAATAAAGATTCCAAAAAAAATCCAAAGATTACTAGATTCTTTTCCTGAGAATTAAATTCAAGGTGTTTGCCTAAAGTTAAAAAAAAAACAAAATGTTCTTTTACTTAGAAATAATGAATAGGTCTCCATTTCTTCTTCTTGCTGGTATTACGTTCCAACTGAGACAGTACCTGCTTCTCAGCTTTCCATCTTTGAATTGGTGGTATTAAAATTGAATACATTTCCCATCAATAGTCACTATGAGTGTGATCTACTAAAGTACCATCAATGGTTCTTAAGCATCTCTTCTTTTTTTTTAGAGTTTGGCTTTCTGAATTTTATGAAACAAATTGTTTTAAGCTAATGAACTTATCCGCCATATTTTTTGTTTTGTTATAAATTGTCTAAAACAATCTTATTCGTACTCGTTACTAATCAGGATATACAGTGAGTTTTGTTTACTTACTTTAGTTTAGTTAGTTACAAATGAAGTACCGTAAAACGGGGTAACTTTGATAATGCGGGTAACTATGATAGTGCGTAACCCCCCGCATACTAAATGAAATATCATAATTTCTGTCAATCAGTTAAGCAAAACGAATGCAAAACTAAAAAATATTAGTATGACACTTCATGTAAGAGCGGTTTTCATTTGAATCAAGAACATTTTAGGCTTTTTATACGAATTTAAAAAAATTACACAATTTTAGCATTTTCAAAACGTTTACAAACAATCTGTTCTACGATCACTATTTGATGTAGTTTTGAATAGTTGGCCACTTATCTTTGATAGCCTAGTTATCATAGAACATGAATACGGTCTCAAATCTCTTAGCGAAAAGCATATTCACAAACCGGGACCATTTTTGTAATCTAAGTCAGAAATTTCCATATAACGTTAAACGCCTAGAGGTATGCAATGCCCTACAAATGTTCGTTATTCATTCAATTTTGTTCGAATCATACTCCATTATCAAAGTTACCCCAAAACAGAAAACCAACTTTCGATTATATGAAAAATTATATATCCATTCAAAATGAATGTTTTGCCAATTTACCGACTGTAATCAATAGCTGGGATGCCAGTACTTGTTTTAAAAATTCTTCTTCTTCTTCTTCTTTCTGGCGTTACGTCCCCACTGGGACAGAGCCTGCTTCTCAGCTTAGTGTTCTTATGAGCACTTCCACAGTTATTAACTGAGAGCTTACTATGCCAATGACCATTTTTGCATGCGTATATCGTGTGGCAGGTACGATGTTACTTTATGCCCTGGGAAGTCGAGAAAATTTCCAACCCGAAAAGATCCTCGACCGGTGGGATTCGAACCCACGACCCTCAGCTTGGTCTTGCTGAATAGCTGCGCGTTAACCGCTACGGCTATCTGTTTTAAAAATATTAATTGTAAATCTTTGAAACAGCATGCAAAAATTTGCAAGTTTTCTTCGAAAAAACTATCAAAGCTACCCCGTTTTACGGTACCGTAAATTCGGGTAAAATTGATCACTGTGTCACTCGATTTTATTTCTTTCTAATGGAGCACAAATATCAATGTCACCCGCAGTGAATGAACGTTGTTTGTCGTAAGTATGTCCAAATTGTGTGTTGTGAAGTTTTTTGCGTTCATAAATGTTCATTTCTATGAGAATAATGTAAAATTTCCAAATCTTGTACGGTGCAGTATCGACAAACATCAGTAAACTTCTAGTTCTAGACAAGAATTTGGTCATGGTATAATCCTGAAAGTTTGTTATGATACTTAAGATATATCCCTAAACTAGATTTCATAACCAAAACTCGTACCAATTCATTGATTTGGTTAAAATAATTGAATTTCTGTTTGATATCAGGAAATTCCTTAGGAAATTGCATACAGTCACCCCACAGTTATGGATCAACTAAGGGTCACTTTTCAGAACAAAATGTGATTAAAAAATATGGTGACGATGTATTAAACAAAATTACCTCCCTGGCACTGCAGAATATAGTTGTTTTTGAGAATACACCTAAAAAATCCCGGTTATTTACGAAAAAGTGTCGATTTTATTAGAAATTTCAAACGATGTCCATCCCACAGATGTGGATCAGTGGGAGAAGAGGATCCCTATTATGGATCAAATCGACTCATATTATGGATCAAAACACTATAACAGCAATTTACCTGCGAGGTAAACGAATGGTGTGCTTGTGAATGCATACGTTTTGGCGTTTGTTTCGGAATCGCCTTATCTTTGATTCATAACTGTGGTATGGTTTTCAATACCCCACAGTTATGAATCAACGCTTCTGGGAATACGGTTAACATTTTATTTCCTATGGACGGCAAAATTATGCTTAAGCATATTATAATTGATTGCGATGCTGTGAAGATTTATGGTTCACGTAGGTAAAATGAGTTCTGCGTAATTGCAACTCTATTTGATGAGATATTCCCGTTTTAATCCAACTTTGATCCATATCTGTGTGCTATCCATAACTGTGGGGTGACTGTACATTTAGGCGTTTTTTGCGTTATTCTTGAAATTTAAACATGCATTATTTCTATAAATCTTGTATTGTTAACAATTTGACAAGCATATTCGGATTCAGGGAGCTCAAATTCGTTATGTAGAGTTGTTTTGAAAATTAACAATAATCGCATTGATAAGTGATCAATTTCACCCCGAAATGAGATCTCCCGTTTTTTTTATTTTAGACATATTTTTTAGCACTAAAATTACATTTGTTAGAAAATGTCGCTACTTGAGTCAATGAGGCTCACCTTCATACTTGTTTTTCTGCATTCAGTTGTTTGGCATTGTTAACATTATAGAAATCAGACAAGAAAACCGTGAAAAGTGATCAATTTCACCCGAAATAACGGTACATAGAATATCAAATGTTGAAACATTGGAATAAATTTCGAAGTAATAATCTTAGGCAAAACTTAAAATTGCCACGATTAATGCATTAAACTTAAGATAATTGAAAGCGTTTTTTATTATTATAAGCAGATGAAATCAACTCACCTGGAAAAATCTGAACTGCTACGGCAAATGAAATGTCATATGTTGTTAACAAAATGTTAATATAAGCTTAACTTTTTACCAAATAAAGAATGTTGTCTATCACAGAACACCTAGATATAAGAAATGAATGTAATGTTAAAAATTATTTTACATACAAAGATATCGACCGTGATAATTATATTTTGAATTTGTTTATCGGCATATCGGTCTATTTTGCTCGAAGTAAGAGGGAGCATGGAGAAGAAAGCAATGAATACTAGATGGATAGGTACCGTAAGGGAACGGCGAGAGAAATTGGATTAGATGTTGAAGAGGGCATACCATATGAAACAGTATTACTTGAAACGTCACTTCCTTGTGGCTAACGTCCCCTATGGGAACGGCTTGGAAGTGACGTTTCAAGTAATACTGTTTCATATGGTATGCCCTCTTCAACATCTAATCCAATTTCTCTCGCCGTTCCCTTACGGTACCTATCCATCTAGTATTCATTGCTTTCTTCTCCATGCTCCCTCTTACTTCGAGCAAAATAGACCGATATGCCGATAAACAAATTCAAAAGTTAAAAATTATACTTATAAAGGAATAGAAAAGAAGAAAAACTCGAAATCGCTCAAAACTTGTGAATGAACTTTTAAAGTTGCTTGCCTTTCTTGCTAAAAACCCGGTGATGCCCATGCACATCCGGTATCCCTTTCGTTTCACTATATACACAACAGAACTGCAACGGACACTTTGCCATGGTTTTCCGGTGTTGCCGTCACTTAATTAAATTTCGACGAGATGCCTTTGTTGTGTGTGCCTATCGAATTAAAAGTAATTTCCACGTTTCGTCTTTCCGACTCTGAATCCCACATGACAACGGCGAGCAACAATCGAAACCGGATGATTCGAATTTCCTGTAGTATGCACGAAAAAAAAACTGAAATATCTCGCAAATAAAAGATGAAAAAAGAAATATTTATCTTCTCCGGTTGACTATCGGTGCCAATTAATTATTTTAATTTACGTCATGTTCCGTCAATTTCGATTCGGAGGACCATTCGAGGAAATGTAATGGAGCTGGATGCATTTATATTTCTCACTGACTCGTCCTATCTGTACAGAGAGGATTTCCACTTTCAGAATGGTTTCGGGGCGATGAAATTAACAACGAAAATAAAATCCAAAAAAGCGATGAGCATCAGCAAAAAGCATTGCCCCGAAACGGGGTTTCATTCATCGTCCGTCCGTTGCGTTGTGCATAATTCATCGAAAATTAAATGTCCCATAATTGACTTATAATTTGAGCACACCATTTGGGATTTTACACGTGCTCCCTCTCTGTCTGTCGATAAATGCAATTTCGTGCTTCGTGAAGTTTCTGAATGAAGGGCACCTGTCTCTGATACTGTTTGTCGTTGTTTCGAACAGTTCAAATAATCGATGGTGTCACGGCAACACTACAACGCAAATTTCATTGTTACGTCCAAACGACCCATTTTTTAATAATGTTTCATGCTTAACAGTAGCAAAATTTACCCAAATTTTTATTGGTTCTGCATTGAAAACAGATTTTTGAAATTTCTCATCGTAACAGGTTGTGTTTCATCACGCCAATCTGTCGGCCTACTATCCTGCACGGAAGTATGCAGAGCGGGAAAAGTCATTACGCAACTGAAACCAGTGCTGTAATGATTCATTACGCAACGCTTTCTCATTACGCAACTGTTTTGAGTTGCGTAATGAATCATTACACAACAATGTTTCAGAAATTGTAAAATAATGGTGAATGCATTCCGATATCATTTCTGATACGCTCAAGTGGTCTTCTACGAAATTGCAAAAAATGATGAATTTTGAGAAAATAACTGTATCTTATGTAAAATTGTCTAGGGAGTCGAATGATTCGAACCCAATTAATCAGTTTTTTTATAGGATTTATCATATTATATGCAGGAAAACTGTTCACGAGTTTTTGAAATAACGTCTAAGACAAAATGAACGTTATCAGATTTTATCCAAATTCTCCATTTTTATTTGGATCTGGAAAGTATTTCTCTAATTAATTCCATGAGAACCTAATGAGGTATTTAGGTAATAACAGTGAAAAATCAGTACATTAATTTAAACTAACCGTATGGATGGATGAAATGGTCATTATTCACACACTCCGGATCTTGCAAACCTCGTTTCGTTCGGAAATAGAAACTTCAATATAAAATCGGTGTTCAAATTGAATATGGTATGAATTATAACATATTTCGGAACGTTGAAATAGTGTCGAAATAATTATGTACAAGATCATGTAAATAATAAATTGTGTAATAAAAATTGCAATTTTATTTTCCCAGGAATTAATTCTCAGCCTAGCATAGCTTTCTCTGATTCTTTTCCAAAAAGTGTGAAAATCACGAACGCAACCGAGAAACCCATGTGATTCATCCGAACCGGAAATTTCCGTGGTGCCGTAGCTCAATAAAACACTTCATCCTTCCTTCATGCAAGTGCCAGGATTCCTTCGGGTGCGAGTGCCATTTCTCGAGTGAAAAATTAGAGCGAGCACTTAGTGCGCGTCCCGAATAACAACGCTTTTGAAAAATCGAAATGTAAGCATCCTCTTCCGCTTCCGGGGGGAGCAGACACACTCTGGCATCTAAGAACCTTGCTAGCATTCTGTCTGTTCCAGAAATAATTGTATGTTGTCTGTACCTTGGGGTCATATTGACCTCACATTTAACTCACGATAACTTCACGAAATTGTTATGGGGTTTCAACATATCCTCTGTTTTTAAAATAATGTAAAATTCAATTTACATTAAAAAATATGAGAAAACTCAAGTGGGGTGGTTCATTAAGGACTGTTCATTTTATAAAGTGGACACTTTGGACATGCAATATCTTTTTAATTTATCAATGAAATCGAAATCGGTTTTCTGTACATCGTTCGACTAATATTGTACAATGCTGTGATAATAAAAAAGTTACCAAAATAATATGATTTCACACTAATAAGGCACAACGTTTAAAACGGTCGATTTTTGGAGGTTATCAAAATCAAGGATTATTAAAAATCGACAGGCAAATTCGACAATTTATATTTTTTATTTTCAAAAAATGGTTGTACTTAGAAAGCATCATCAACTAAAAGCTTGCTAAAAAATACCAAGTTATTTTTGGAGAAGCAATTTTGCAGATATCATAAAATCATTTTTTATCAATTTTTTTTAAAGAAAAATATCTTAAATTTAAGTGGAACTGATATGAGTAGAATTTTAAGTACTACACTTTTTTATATTAAACTTTGGGAGGGATTATTACAGTATGTTTAAAACTACAAATGAACTTTAACACTTCACTTTTTGCAAAAAAAAATAACATACTAAAATCACTAAGGTGAGCAAATACCTTTAAACTCTAATATATGTTGCTTATCTTGACAGATAGGCCTATTTCGTCTGCGACTTACAGACTTCTTCAGTGTCTGAGAGCACAATGTTTCAACATTTGATATTCTATGTACCGTTATTTCGGGTGAAATTGATCACTTTTCACGGTTTTCTTGTCTGATTTCTATAATGTTAACAATGCCAAACAACTGAATGCAGAAAAACAAGTATGAAGGTGAGCCTCATTGACTCAAGTAGCGACATTTTCTAACAAATGTAATTTTAGTGCTAAAAAATATGTCTAAAATAAAAAAAACGGGAGATCTCATTTCGGGGTGAAATTGATCACTTATCAATGCGATTATTGTTAATTTTCAAAACAACTCTACATAACGAATTTGAGCTCCCTGAATCCGAATATGCTTGTCAAATTGTTAACAATACAAGATTTATAGAAATAATGCATGTTTAAATTTCAAGAATAACGCAAAAAACGCCTAAATGTACAGTCACCCCACAGTTATGGATAGCACACAGATATGGATCAAAGTTGGATTAAAACGGGAATATCTCATCAAATAGAGTTGCAATTACGCAGAACTCATTTTACCTACGTGAACCATAAATCTTCACAGCATCGCAATCAATTATAATATGCTTAAGCATAATTTTGCCGTCCATAGGAAATAAAATGTTAACCGTATTCCCAGAAGCGTTGATTCATAACTGTGGGGTATTGAAAACCATACCACAGTTATGAATCAAAGATAAGGCGATTCCGAAACAAACGCCAAAACGTATGCATTCACAAGCACACCATTCGTTTACCTCGCAGGTAAATTGCTGTTATAGTGTTTTGATCCATAATATGAGTCGATTTGATCCATAATAGGGATCCTCTTCTCCCACTGATCCACATCTGTGGGATGGACATCGTTTGAAATTTCTAATAAAATCGACACTTTTTCGTAAATAACCGGGATTTTTTAGGTGTATTCTCAAAAACAACTATATTCTGCAGTGCCAGGGAGGTAATTTTGTTTAATACATCGTCACCATATTTTTTAATCACATTTTGTTCTGAAAAGTGACCCTTAGTTGATCCATAACTGTGGGGTGACTGTATGCAATTTCCTAAGGAATTTCCTGATATCAAACAGAAATTCAATTATTTTAACCAAATCAATGAATTGGTACGAGTTTTGGTTATGAAATCTAGTTTAGGGATATATCTTAAGTATCATAACAAACTTTCAGGATTATACCATGACCAAATTCTTGTCTAGAACTAGAAGTTTACTGATGTTTGTCGATACTGCACCGTACAAGATTTGGAAATTTTACATTATTCTCATAGAAATGAACATTTATGAACGCAAAAAACTTCACAACACACAATTTGGACATACTTACTGTGAAAATCGTTATTCCACTGCGGAAGAATCGCCCCAATGCGACTTACTCGGTCGACGTTCCGGTTGAGAAAGAGGCCGAGCAAACGACTGCTGCGATGCCGTCGATTCTCGGCGAGCAGTGACCGTGTTGCCAATATCACTTGCTAGTGTTCGCATAGCGTTACCGTAACGTGTGTATGCTTGGAGTCACTAAATTCATGGGACTAGATTTCCCATCTCCCACATCTTCCCTTTCCTCCGTAGATCAAAGTTTGTTACGAATTGAAGAAATTTGTTTTTTCGGCATGTTTCAATATAAGAAAAATTGTTTTCAAGTGGACAATTTAATCGGGGTTACTACTACATAGCAATCTTCTAACCTACATAATGATAATACAAATTGAATGACTGGTTATTTGAAGATGACTACAGTTGGTTCCTCTGTAAAATATAAAAGAAAATCGTATATTTTTTAGCCATTTGACATTGCAAACAGCAAGTTAATATTCATGTGACAACAACACACACACATTTATATATATACGGCTTTATTATCTTACCTCGGCTGAGATGATTTGCACGAAATCTTTCAGGTACGACGGAGCGCTTCTTTCTCTGATTGGTCGGATTGGTGCTGCTGCAGGGATCGTTACATGATTTTCAGATGCTTTTGGAGGTGCATCCATCCATTCACCAACCACCTTTGTCTGTGAAACATGTCGCCTTAAGGTACTCCCTTCATCATCAGCCAGCAACAAGTTTCCATTTTTCTCCTCCAATACTGTGAACCGTTTATCTCCAAATCTAGCTTCTCCTTTCGATCGAGTTTGTTTTTCAACAATGACAACGTCTCCCGGTTTGACTCGACAGAGACGAGCCGATCTACGCTTATCCTCGCGATGTTTTGCATCCAGCTTAGCTTCGCGATCTCTTTGATTCAGTAAATCTTCGTCATGGTGCACTTTTTCACGATCCAGCAGAGGGAGTCCTCTTTTAATCTTGCGGCCGAGCATTATCTCTTCCGGAGGAACTTTGGTAACTGAGTGAGCGGCGGCATTATGTGCTCGAACTGCGGCTTGTAGTTCATCATTGTAGTTTGTTCCACAGGTAACGGATGCTGACATAGCCTTGTTGATAATTTTCATATAGTTTTCTACCAGTCCGTTTTGTTGCGGAAACAACGGCGTAGAAAAGATGGTTTTTATGCCTCTCTCTGCACAATACTTTTTGTAATCATCCCCATTGAATGGGGGGCCATTATCGCTTTTGATGACACTAGGAAAACCTTGTCTATCGAATACCTCCTCCAATACGGATTTGGTTTGTTCAAAACCAGTTGACTTTGTAGGCCGAGCGATCAAATATCTAGACCTGTAATCCACAAGCACCAGGATATACATCCCTCCATATCTAGCATAGGGGCCATTGAAATCAATAGCTATGGTTTCCCATACCGCTTTAGGGGCAAAAATGCGTTCCATCGGGGTGGGTTTTTCTGGTTTTCCGTTAATTGCACAAACCCGACAAGCCTTCACCCAGTTTTCTGCGTCTCCCGGCATACCAGGCCACCATACGCGCTCCCTAAGGATGCTTTTGAGCTTTGCGGCTAGAGGATGACCTTCATGAGCAATCTCCAACGTTTTATGTCGTAATTTGTCTGGGATTACTACGCATCCATTCTTAATCACAAGGCCATCCTTAACATACAAATCTTCCGCCACTTGCTTAAATCGTTTCAACTGCACGGGCCATTCGCCAGATCCTAAAGCTTGAACTACCTTGCATAGAACCTCGTCAAGCGATGTTGCCTCTCTCACTTCGTCATCAGTTAAAAAGGTAGCATTTTTTACCTCCAGCTTTGCAATTTCCCAAGGGCTGACATCATCATTGAACGGGCCGTCGATTCCTTCGTATAAACGAGAAAGAGTATCCGCAATATTGTCCCGTCCGCGGATACATTCTATGTTATAATCGTACGGACTTAACCTCAGGGCCCACCCGTCAGCTCTGGTTAGCGCACGCTTTGAATCTTCCCTTGTCCTGTTCAACAAAAAAGCTATGCCTTGGGCGTCCACTCGAAGGGTGAAATGCCGTCCTAATAAGTAATAGGCAAAATGTTCTACGGCCCATACAGCTCCGAGAGCCTCACGCTGATTCTGTGGATATCTTTTCTCTGTTTCAGTAAGAGCCTTGGACGCAAAACTTATGATGCGGGGGGTATTAGTTCCACTAACTTGAACTAAGACGGCGCCCAATGCCGTAGGAGACGCGTCTGTGTAAAGAACTGTTCGATCAGTTTCACAAAAGTATCCAAGAGTAGTAGCACATTTTGAAATCTTGTGCTTTACGTTCTCAAATGCTTGTTTCTGGGAAGGTCCCCATTTCCAGCTATTTTTCCCCGAAACGGCCCATAAAGGGCTTGTTAGGTCAGCGAAGTGTTGGATATGCGGACTTACGAATGAAGCCAAGCCGAGAAAGCTTCTTAGCTCGGAGACGCTTTGTGGCTGTCGGAACTGTTGAATATGTCTTACTTTCGCTTCATCTATGTGAAACCCATGCTCGTCCAAATTATGCCCCAGAAATTTAATGGATGTCTTGTCCAGCTCACATTTTTGCGCGTTCAGGGTGAGATTATTTGCCCTCAAAACTTTCATGACTGCAGCCACGGTTTCTCTCAGCTCTTTCAAGGACTTTGCAAACACCAATATATCATCGATGTACACGATAACGTTCGGAAATTGCTTTAAGATCTTGGTCATTTCTCTCTGAAAGATTTCCGGGGCACAATTGACCCCGAACATCAATCTTGTAAAACGGAACATTCCGTTTTCCGATAGGAATGTTGTTAAATCTCTGGAGTCTTTGTCAAGCTCTAGATGATAATAAGCATTAGAGAGGTCAAGTTTGGAAAAGAATTTCGCTCCATGGAGCTTGACCTTCATTTCCTCTAAAAGGGGCAGTCGAAAGTACTCCCTTTTAATTGCTCTGTTTGCTGCCCTCATATTGACGACGAGTCTAAAATCTCCTTTTCCCTTAGCGACCGCCGACATGCCGCTAATCCACTCGGGGGCAGTTGAAACTTTCTCAATTATACCTTTCATTTCCATATCGTTCAATCTGTTTCGCGCTGCTTCGCGGTATGCGGCTGGGATGTTATAATAAGCATTCCTTACAGGAGGAACGGACTTATCGACGCTAAATTTGACTCTTACGCCGGGCATTTTTGGAAACGTTTCAACTTTTCCTGAGTCTACACAAGCGTTAACGGCCGCTCCAACGATCAAAAGCTTCATTTCACCTGCGGTTTTTCTCCCGAGCAGAGATCGACGCCCGTCAGGGACAACCAAAAATTCTGCCCATGTTGACGGCTTAAAAATATCAACGGTTGAAATTTTTGCTTTGAAAGATTGCTCAATTTCCATTGGCTTATCGGCAGCATAAGCACGAACCGATAAATGGTTGTGTTTCGCGACGAAATCAATTTGAAGTAGACCATTTTCAAATTCTTGTTTTAAAAGTTCCCAATCGCATCCTCCGATCACATTAACATCTGATCCTGAATCAATCAAGAATTTGATAGGTGTTGAAGATCCTACACTACAGCTCACTAGGACGTCTTCATAAGAGATGAGGTTAGCGGACTGCAGATAAAATAAGACACAAAAATGGACAGGACACTTAGTTTCCGCATAAATTAAACAAAACAAGTATAAAAACTTAAAACCACGTTTTTAATGTAAAAGTAAAAAAAAAGGGCGTTCCTCGCCGATGTGCTTATTGGAATATTCAAAAGAAAAAGTATAACAAGTATTTTCATTTCATACCTTGTCATTTTCGACGCTCGGCTCACGCGTTTTCATGGAGATGCGACGATCCTCGGAAATCTCACCATCTGTGTTGTTGATGCGCTTGCTTCGGCATACTGCTTCGAAGTGTCCCCGCTTGCCGCACGATTTACAGGAGCGCGTTTTGGCTGGGCACTTCCTTGGGTCACTGTGTTCCGAACGGCCACACGAAGAACAAGTCGTCGATTTCTTAGGCTTGCTATCGAACTTACGTTTCTTGAAGAATCTGGATTGATGATCCATGGATCTTGGCTCGATATAGTTCTTCCGCTTGTGAAGATTCTGTTCGACGGCTTGTACCGTCGAGGTGTCCGTACAGCTGGGTGGTCCTCTTTGAAACTCTGATCCGTAGGTTTCTTGTCTTGCGGCAGCTTGAACGACACATGCCGTGTCATGACTGTAAGTCCGTGCAGAGGTAGCGATGTCTTGATTCCTCATGCCCTTCAAGAGTTGAGAGTGGACGAACTGGTTTTGGTTATCGGGATGAAACTCGCAGGCTTGCGCCTTTTCCATCAAACGAGCGTGGAAACGAACAACTGACTCGCCCTGCTGTTGATGCATGCCGAAGAATTCATCATGTTCTGCTGCTGGATCGACTAGGGATCTGAAGTATTCTTCGATGTTTGAAACCAGTTTGCGGTAGCATTCCGGATCGTCCAGACTCGGTCGCAGATTTGCGGCCCTTACCATCGTTTGAATTTCCTCACCCATGACCAGATACAGTAGCTTTGCCTTCAACGCAGGATCTGTAGCGTTGCTGAATGAAGCGGCGATTTCGAAGCTTTCCATGTAGTGCCGCCAAGTTTCCCAAAGCTTCGATGCTGGAACGTTTTTTGGGAACGCCTGAACGTGATCCCAGCGAACGTTAGCACACTGGCGTGCCTCCTGCGTCACACTGGTCTCCTTTTGTGTATCGGTCCAAGATTTAGCGGCGGTTTTTGCCACCTCCGGAAAATGCTTCTCAATCACGACGTTGGAAAGGCGCACTACGGCATTTTCCAAGCGAAGCACTCTTTCATCCATGGTGGTGCCAGGTTTCTCCGTTTGTTGAGTATCGAGTTGTTCATCTTCGTGGTTATGCTGTTCTGGAACTTCTGATTCTTTGGAATGTTCTTCAGCGTGGTCATTTGAAGAATGTTCGTCGTCACACTGGTGGACACGAACGTACTGTCCTGCTTCCGACATTTTGACTGTTGAACCTACCAAAATATGCAAAAACACATGTCAATCTCTAGCATCGTCAAATTGCTTTTATTAAAAAGGCTTAAACAAATCTTTGAAACATAGATCCGATTCGAGTGCTTGTATACTTTAATAGATTTAATTTATTGTGAAAAGATGTTAACCGATAGCAAAAAATACTAGAACATGTTTTGGATTGAATGTTTTTCGCAATTTGATAGGCAAACTACCATCATACTCTTCCCAACGCGACATTTACGTTACGACTCCCGAGAGCCACACGACGGTAAAACAACGTTGCGATGGAAATAAGAGCCAATGCAAATCCATCAGTGTGACATTTGCGCTGTAAGGCATGCAACAATCAAACGCAAAACACTCAGCACTGTGATACAATTTCCTCTTGATATGACATTTGTGCTGCAGCTGTTGAAAGCTACACGACGACAAAACAACATCAGAAAGGTCTTGTAATTTCGTCAATGCGCCACTTGCGATGAATGTTACAGACCATGCAACTGCAAATCAACGAGCACTGTGATACGCCTCCCTTTTTATGCGACAATTGCGGAGTGGTTTCCAAGAACCACACGACGGCAAAACATCTTCGCAATGGGTAATCGTCAGCACGACATTTGCTCTAAATGGCATGAACCATTTCACCGCAAAACATTCTGCACTGTGATACACTATCCGACATGTGACATTTGCACTAAAGATGAAGGCAAACCAACGACATCGAAACGGATTTGTGCTTTCGTCAGTGCGCCATTTGCGGAAAAAAAGTGGTTCAAACAATTTAGCAACAAACCAACATGCACATCAGCAGGAGGGAATAAAAAAAATCTTCACTTTCACTTTTTTTCACACGCCATTTTGATTCACGCATTTTTCGTCGTACACTCGCGTCGGTAAAGGAAATTGCCGATTTTGTAAAAACTAAACAAGTTTTTGGTTCAATGGGGCGATTCTTCTACAGTGAATTGAATAAAGAAATAAACTACTCCAAGAAACTGATCATTTCCTTTCTTTGTTGAGAAAGAAAATTCTGGCAGGAAATCGCCATTGTGAAAATCGTTATTCCACTGCGGAAGAATCGCCCCAATGCGACTTACTCGGTCGACGTTCCGGTTGAGAAAGAGGCCGAGCAAACGACTGCTGCGATGCCGTCGATTCTCGGCGAGCAGTGACCGTGTTGCCAATATCACTTGCTAGTGTTCGCATAGCGTTACCGTAACGTGTGTATGCTTGGAGTCACTAAATTCATGGGACTAGATTTCCCATCTCCCACACTTACGACAAACAACGTTCATTCACTGCGGGTGACATTGATATTTGTGCTCCATTAGAAAGAAATAAAATCGAGTGACACAGTGATCAATTTTACCCGAATTTACGGTACCGTAAAACGGGGTAGCTTTGATAGTTTTTTCGAAGAAAACTTGCAAATTTTTGCATGCTGTTTCAAAGATTTACAATTAATATTTTTAAAACAGATAGCCGTAGCGGTTAACGCGCAGCTATTCAGCAAGACCAAGCTGAGGGTCGTGGGTTCGAATCCCACCGGTCGAGGATCTTTTCGGGTTGGAAATTTTCTCGACTTCCCAGGGCATAAAGTAACATCGTACCTGCCACACGATATACGCATGCAAAAATGGTCATTGGCATAGTAAGCTCTCAGTTAATAACTGTGGAAGTGCTCATAAGAACACTAAGCTGAGAAGCAGGCTCTGTCCCAGTGGGGACGTAACGCCAGAAAGAAGAAGAAGAAGAAGAATTTTTAAAACAAGTTCCTTCGGGTGCGAGTGCCATTTCTCGAGTGAAAAATTAGAGCGAGCACTTAGTGCGCGTCCCGAATAACAACGCTTTTGAAAAATCGAAATGTAAGCATCCTCTTCCGCTTCCGGGGGGAGCAGACACACTCTGGCATCTAAGAACCTTGCTAGCATTCTGTCTGTTCCAGAAATAATTGTATGTTGTCTGTACCTTGGGGTCATATTGACCTCACATTTAACTCACGATAACTTCACGAAATTGTTATGGGGTTTCAACATATCCTCTGTTTTTAAAATAATGTAAAATTCAATTTACATTAAAAAATATGAGAAAACTCAAGTGGGGTGGTTCATTAAGGACTGTTCATTTTATAAAGTGGACACTTTGGACATGCAATATCTTTTTAATTTATCAATGAAATCGAAATCGGTTTTCTGTACATCGTTCGACTAATATTGTACAATGCTGTGATAATAAAAAAGTTACCAAAATAATATGATTTCACACTAATAAGGCACAACGTTTAAAACGGTCGATTTTTGGAGGTTATCAAAATCAAGGATTATTAAAAATCGACAGGCAAATTCGACAATTTATATTTTTTATTTTCAAAAAATGGTTGTACTTAGAAAGCATCATCAACTAAAAGCTTGCTAAAAAATACCAAGTTATTTTTGGAGAAGCAATTTTGCAGATATCATAAAATCATTTTTTATCAATTTTTTTTAAAGAAAAATATCTTAAATTTAAGTGGAACTGATATGAGTAGAATTTTAAGTACTACACTTTTTTATATTAAACTTTGGGAGGGATTATTACAGTATGTTTAAAACTACAAATGAACTTTAACACTTCACTTTTTGCAAAAAAAAAATAACATACTAAAATCACTAAGGTGAGCAAATACCTTTAAACTCTAATATATGTTGCTTATCTTGACAGATAGGCCTATTTCGTCTGCGACTTACAGACTTCTTCAGTGTCTGAGAGCACTCGACACTGAAGAAGTCTGTAAGTCGCAGACGAAATAGGCCTATCTGTCAAGATAAGCAACACATATTAGAGTTTAAAGGTATTTGCTCACCTTAGTGATTTTAGTATTTTTTTTTTTGCAAAAAGTGAAGTGTTAAAGTTCATTTCTAGAATTTTAAGGTTTAAAGTACGTCCGGACGGAAGTAATAATATAGTATTTATAATAAAAATAACTTACGCCTTCATAGAGTTGCTGATTAAGTCCCCACGTCATATTTTAAGCACAATAGAAAAACAAATAATTTATTTTCAGAAGAACACTCAAAGCACAATGACAATCATAAAGATTGGGAACACTGCTTGAATTAAATCAAATTTATTTTGCATGTATTATTTTCAGAATGTGTTAATCTGAGACTACCTATCAAAATATTTTGAGAAAAACGCTTACAGTTTGCTCTAGATCGATAAACATGCGTATCTAATTTTAAAAGTATGGGATTTTTCAATAAAACGACCATAAAGAGTAAATTTGATACCCAAGAATGCGGTTAAAACTCAAGATTTTGCTTTTTTTTTATACATATATAGTTTCTTTAGTAATCTAAACCAGTTTTGAACACGCTTATTACTTTACTTTTTTGCTGGTAGTAAAAAGATGGTGTATCAGCAAATTTGACCATAAGGAATAGATCACTAAAGTGACTCAGCGTCAGGAACTGATGGAATATTATTGATGTTTTTAAAAGCTCTACCTTAAGTTGAATTGTAAAGGATACCAACATACAATTTGTTCATTAAATTTAGGATTTTTTTCTTGCGAAAAATAATGCTTAAACTTGACGAACAGTTTTTCTTAGGAGTTTTTGCATAAACTATTTAGTTCTTCAACCGAAAGCATTTTGTAAGTTTCTGTATTATCATAACATTGTAGAATAATAGTTGAACGATACACAGAAAACCGTTTACGATTTCATCAATAAATAAAAAAGATATTGCATAAACAAGGTGTCCACTTTATAAAATGAACAGTCTTTACGGTGCGAAGTTATTGTAAAAGAGAGGAAAGGGCTACTATATTGGACAGTAGGGAATTCCACCGCAAGATGGCGCTAGCTTAGAAAAGACTATTTCCTGATTCCCCACACGTTTATAACTAGGATCTTAGGATGATTCCAACTACTTCTCAGCGCCATCCTTGCAGCCGTGCGGTTAGTGTCATCAAGCATTTAGCCGCATCGTGCTAAGGAGTTCAATTCCCGCTGCAGCCCGGAAAACTTTTTGTGAGATATGTTTTCCGACTGTGCCACTGGGCGTTGCATGCTAGTCCGTTGTCTAATGTAGTCTTTCCTTCAAAGGGCAAAATGCCCACTGAAAGCATTAACGTGTCGGTGACATTTTTTATGCGGTGCAGCAAGAGGATTGAACTGCCATTGCGTATGAGCATTCGTTTCAGGGTCGCAACTAGGCTTGAACTCCACTGCGATTCAAAGAGGAGGCGATTTTGCTGTTTTTCTGAGGAGAAAAAATTGAACTCAAAATTTTCAATACAGATCCTCAAGCGATTAGAGTGAGAGTGCAAAAAATGTGAGGATTATTTCTAGTACTCTATCTCTCTCTATTGTTGCGATGTTCACCTTTACTCACGCTTCAAAAGAATTCTTCAGACTCCCGGCCGAACAAGACAGCCCTAGGGCAGTTGTAATGGCAATCTTTTTTTATGGAATTTTACTCTGGTGTGATTTGTGCTGCATCTTCCTCGCTCAATTTCCGTTGACTCTGCTTAGCATTTTTTCGCTCCCTCGCAAAGAGGCAAAGGCAGCATGCTGCTCTAAAGTATGTCACCAAACTCTGTTGATGTTAAGGAGTAATATCAAGCCCGGTCGAAACAAGGTATAGACCAACTTGCAAGGGGCGTGGTGAAGAGGAATATATGACATTTGGTCGAATGACATTTAGCTCAATGAAGTTTGGTCGTATGATGTTTAGTCGAAAGCAGACATTGCAGAATTCGCTCTCATTTGAGTATGAAGCACGATCAAAGCAAGCAAAGAAAAACATCCCATCTGTTGCGGTCCACGATCGTCATTGTATCGCAAGGTGTAACAAGTCTGATAAATGGAAGCAGCGGGCGAGAGCACCAAAGAGAGAGCGATGATAAAATCCATTTTTCTCACTTTTTTACCGTTGGGGGTAGGTGTTTTTCTTTACTGGCGCGATGAACAATCCACGAACTTCCAATAGCAATAGTGTCCCCCAGGCTTGGAGCATGTTTAGAGGGGTTTTATCATGCACTTCTATCCCCCCAATCTGATCAAACTTGTAGAAGTATACGATAAACAGATTTCAAGAGGAATTTTTGAAGGAATCCCTGGAGCCCCATTTGAACTGGTCTTTTGATTGCTGATATTTTTCTGTAAGAATGCTAGAAGAAGTCTGGAAGAATTCTAGGAGATACCTGGAAGAATCTATGAGGAATTCTTGGAATAATCCTTGAAAGAATTCCTTTCTGGAGATAATCCTGGAGGAATCTTATTAAAAATATTACCGAAGGATTCTTTAAAGTAATCAGTGGTGGTATTCTGGTTACTCTTTAAGAAACTCGTTGCGAAATCTATAGAGATAGAGATTTTTCTGAAGGAAATTCATAGGAGAAATCCCTGAATTGAAGACTTCCAAGCAGAATTTCTGGAGGAATTGCTAAAGGTGCTCCTGGAACCCTGTCTGATCCGGCCTTAAAATATCTGGTAGCGATCAAAACTTCTTCGTGCAGGAATCTCTGTCAAAATCGTTGTATGGATCACTGTAGAGATTATCTTGATTAAATTTGTGGTAAAATCCCTGGAGGAAACTTAAAAAAATAATCCTGGAGAAGTCTCTAAAAGAGCCTTTGGAGAAATTTTCTTCCATCACCAATGTTTTCATAATCAATCTGACCAGGACGAATGAGTACCGTTTTGTCTCAAATTCCGAACAAACTCATATTCCGAACACTCGGTTTTTGTATGGCGATTTGGTTGAAATGTTTCGCTGAAATATGTCATCAAATTGACAGGAAATGGCAGTCAATTGTTATTCAATTTAAACATATTCCAATTTATTTGAGACCTCGGAAGTAGTGATGATTCGCTAGTTGAAGGTCAGTAGAACTAGCTCAGATAAATTTATTTGCGAAATTATTCATTTGAATACGATTTATTCCTGCTGTTCGGAATTTGAATCAAGGTGTTCGGAATATGAGACAGAATGAACTTAGTGTTCGGCATTTGAATCAAAATATGGTTCCATACTTTTACATAAAAACAATACTAAACAAGTTGAAATACACATTTCTATCGACACACCCAACAGCTAACAGTTAGACTTTGCAAAGAAATTGAAATTTTCACAAATATCGTTTTATTTATGCCTATGAGATGCGTTTAAAGTCACTGTTGGCCTCAAGTGTTCGGAGTATGAGTCAAAACGGTAATTTGGTTTCCTTTCCTACTACACAACTTTCTACAGTTGCTATGCAACGCAAGTTCGACAAACCAACATGTTTGAATAGGTTTGAATAATAGAAATATTAGTAATAGAACGCTAATGGCGCTGTTATCACAAAACTAATTTTAATTTTTTATACCTTCAGTTATGTGTTTTCACTGTTTGTTAAATGCCAATGATTTGTTTTGGTTGTTAAAATTGATTTAACACTTTGAGGCCCGGTACTCAGGCTGTCAGCGCGTGGCAAACTAGATGTTGGTAACACGAACAGTAGCGACATTAGCATTCTTAGGTTAATGCTTCTACTGTTTGAATGCACGAATATGTTCCTACAAAATGTTCGCTAGTAGGTGGTGCACATATTACACAGCTCGTGCAAATATTCGAGCAACTTGCACAAATGTTCGTGCACTGCATGCACTGTGTAATCAAAGCTTTACAAAGTTACAGCCCATCAAATTGCTCTGGGGTCATCTTGACTCCAGAACACAGACCAAGGGGTAGCTAACTTCGTGGGACTGAGGGAGACGATTACTGGAACCCTGAATCGTGTCCTCACCACAGCATACAAGGACCGACCTGCACCAGCAATCCCACAGTCATTCCCGTTCGAGCATAATGACAGTGTAAAAGATAAAGCGATCCACATTTGTACTTTCTGGCGACGACGATGGAGTGTTCTTTTTTTTCCTCCGTCTTACGAGGGTGGTGTCAATTTAGCAAGCTCTCCATATCCAAAGCGAAACCTTTCGCCGTAGACGTAGACGTCGACGTCTGTTCTTCGGAAAGTGCCTTACCGAGGAGCGGTTCATCATCATGGCTCAAGGATGTAGGTATGTAGGATGGGTAACACTCGACGCATGCAAGTCCGTGTGAAAGGATGCAGTTTGGCTTGACAGTTGCAGATAATGGAACTAACTTGCATTCCGTTTGCATGGTGCTCCAGTTTTTATCCTTTTCCTTTTGGTTTCTTCTTCTAATCCTAGACGAGGAGCTCTTGTTTGCCACCCACCAACCTTACAGCCTCCGCTGACCGTGAACAGAGAAGGGGAGGGGAACACATGCGAGGGTGCTGAGCTGGTAAGAGTTCTTTAACACGATCCAAGAGTCAGACATGGAAAGTTGAGTTTTTCCACAGAATGATGTGTTTCAATGTTGGCGTTCGGAGGGGAATAGATATGCATGTGTGATTTTGGTGGTGTCTAATAGGGGCAATTAGCTGAGATTCTAACCTGGTAACCTAGATGAATGATTGTCTCCTAGTCAGATGAACTACATTGACTACACTACTTCTTGGATTGCTTAAAAAGAGATGTCTTACAATTTTTGAACAAAGGTCTGAAGAAATAGTTTAAAAAAATGTTGATGGAAAAGCATAAAATCATTTGTTAGAGAAACTTCTCAAGAAATTCTTTAACAAAAACAATCATTGAGAAAGAATTTTCAAACCATCCTCAAATCAACTACTTGTAAACTATTGTTAGATTGAAAAGCCAGATGAATTCTTGTGATGATCCTTCTTCTTCTTCTTCTTCTTCTTCTTCTTCTTCTTCTGCTTCCTTGCGTAAAATTTCTACTGGGAAAGAGTCTGCATCTTAGCTTAGTATTTGTATGAGCAGTTATACAGCTATCAACTGAGAGTTTTCTTTGCCAAATGACCCTTTTTGCATATGTAAATCGTATGAGAGGTCCAAAGATAATCTATGTCCTGGTATGTCGAGAAAATTTTCAACCCGAAAAGACCCTCAACTGGTGCAATTCGAACCGATGACCCTCAGCTTTATTTTGCTGAAAAGCTGTGCGCTTACCGCTGCGGCTAACTGGGGGATATTAAGTAACGATAGCTATGAAATTATGGTAACGTTTCTGAAAAAAGCTCAAGAGTAACTTCCGAAAAAGTTGCAGAAAAAAATCATGAAAAAATCATTGGAAAGTTTCTTTGAACAAATCAGAGAACTAGTTGACACTTCTTTGACAAATTATTAGAGAAGTTTCAAAACCAATATGTGTACTCCTGAAATGGGACACAAAATTAAAATTCATCATGTAATTGGCTGAAATTTTCCAGTTCAAGGATGTAAACTACATTAACGCTTTCTTTCAATGTAAGAAAATTGCAACGACTCAAATATGTATCTTTATTTTTTATTAAAATTATACGTGATATGTCATTTTGCCCCGACTGTGAACGCACCCCGGAGCGAGAAAGGCAAAACCAATCGTCTAGATGACATTTCAAGATGACGCAAAATCACGTTTGTGGATATTCGCAAAGCTCAAAATCAAAAAACGAGAACATAAGCAGTTTTGGGTGGCTTCTCGCTCTATTTGGGTGACGAGTTTTGTCATAGAGCTTCCAAACAGATCAAAGTGCATCTTTAAATTCCGGAAATCTGTACTGCAGTTCCTTCGAAGGATCCAACCTGAAAATTTAAAAAAGACATCCTCGGGGAATTCCGTACTAAATTCTTCCAGCAATTTGTTGAGTTTTAGAAGATTTCTCTGGAAATAAAACGGGAAATCTCCAAAAGTTCATCGGAAAATTCGTGCAGAAGTTTTTCAGGAGTTCCTATGTTTTTGTGTTGGAATTGTATTCATATTTATTTTTGTAATATACTCAATAAAATCTTCCAAGAATAAACACAGAAATTAACCTCGGAAGATTCATCAAAAGATTCGTTGAAAAATCTTCCGGAGATTTCTCATGGAATTGCTTTTAAAATTCTTCCTTTGGAAAAAAAAAACTATCAACTCGTATTTTTCAGGAAATTTCTCCATAAATTTTAACAAGGACTCTTCAGGAAATTTTGCTAAAAATTGCCACATAATTCTTCCGGAAATTCCTTCCGGTGTTTTTGCAGGCATACTTGGGGACATTTCTCCATGAATCCTCATTTTTTTCCTTTCAATCTTCATGGGAATCTCATGCAACTTCTTTCGAAATTTACTTTCTAATTTCCTCTGGATTTTTTTTTTAATTAACCCTGAAATTTTCTTGAGAATTGACTTAGGAATTTCCTTCAGTATTTGTTTTGGAATTTTTTTGAAGTGTCCATTAATAATTCTTTTGGGAGTTTAGTTCGGATATTTCTTGACAATTTAATTTAGAATTCTTCTGGTTATTTCTCCATGAATTCTGATTATGAAAATCGCATAGAAATATCCTTAGAATCTTCATCGGAATTTCACGCAGATTTTTTTTGAAATTTTCTTCGGAATTTCTTTTGGAAATACTTTTGAAATTGCCTCTATAATTTTGCTTCGGAGTTTCTTTTATCATTTCCTCCGTAAATTCCCAGAATTTTCTTTGGGGTCGTCCATATCCCCGTTGTCATTCATGAGGGGAGGGGTGGTCTGGCTAAAGACCACGGTTCATATAAATTCTGAAATTTTTGTATGGACAAATGATTACGATGGGGTGATCTGGAATCCCAAAAAAAAGTGTCCACGTGGTTAAAGGACAACCACTTTGGGATATCCTTCGGAATCACATTTTGAATTTGCTTAAGAATTTCCTTAGGAATTTCCTTTGGAATTTCTCTAGAATAAATTTAGCATTTTTTTCCAGCACTGCCTTTGTAATTTGCTTCGAAATTTCCTTTAGAAATTCCTTAGGAATTTTCATCGGAATTTCTTCAAAAATTCCTTTTGAAATTTCTTTCGAGATTTCCCTTGGAATTTTCTCAAAAAAATCTTACGGAATCCGTTGGCAACTGTAAAATTCTTATTCTTCTTCTTCTTCTTTTCGGAATTTTTTGGCAACTGTAAAATTCGGAATATTTCTCCATGAATTTTTACTAGAAGGATTGCTCCAGAATTTCTTCTCAATCTTCATCGGGATTATATGCAGAATTTACCTTTGGAATTTGCTTCAGAGTTTCATTCGGAATTTCCTTTTCGCATTTCATTCGAAATTGCCTTTGGAATTTTCTTTAGAATTTTTCAGAATTTTCTGTAGAAAGTACTATTTTCAGAATTTCCTTCGGAATTGCGTCCAGAATTTTCTTTGGATTTTTTTTTCGGAATTTCCTTTAAAAATTGTATCGGAATTTGTTTTGGCAATTAGTTAGCATATATCTTGGCAATTTACTTCAGAACTCTTCTGGACATTTCTCCATGAATTCTCGCTAGAAGAATTGTATCGTAATTTCTTTTGAATCTGCATGGAATTTCCTTCGGAATCACGTTGAAACTTTCTATAGAGTTTCCTTTGAAATTTGATTTAGAATTTACTTCGGGATTTCCTCATGATATTTTATTAGGAATTCGTACGGAATTTCTATTGGATTTTTTTTTAGAATTTCCTTCTGGATTTCCTTTGAAATGTCCTTAGGATTTTTTTTGGAATTATCTTTGGAATCGCATTTGGAATTTCCTTTAGAATTTCCTTCAGAACTTCCTTATCAATTTACTTCGGTATTTCCTTTATAATTTACTTTAGAAATTCCATCGGAATTTCCTTCAAAATTTATTTCAGAATTTCCATCGGATATTCCTTCTAGATTTTATTCGGAATTTCCTTTGAAATTTGCTTTGGATTGTTAAGAAATTCCCATGGAATTTTCTTTGGATTTTTTAAGAATTTTCTTTAAAAATTGTTTTGGAATTTGTTTGGAAATAAGTTCGAATATTTCTTGGCAATTAACTTTAGAACTCTCCTGGACATTTTTCCATGAACTCTTATTCGAAGAATTGCATCGGAATTTCTTATCAATCTGCATCGGAATTTCATGTGAAATTAACATTGATATTTTCTTCGAAATTTCCTTTGGAATTTGCTTCGAGATTTCCTTACGAATTTACTTTGGAATTTCCTTCGGCATTCGATTTGGAAATTCCTTCGTAATCATTTTTAGATTTTCCTTTGGAATTTCTGTTGGAATTGCTTTTGAATTTCCTTTGGAATTTTCTGTAGAATTTCCTTCAAAAATTCCTTTTGAAACATTCTTCAGAATTGACTTTGGAATTTGCTTCGGAAATTTCTTTCAGAATTTTCTTCATTAATTCCTTTGGAAGTTTGGGATTCCTTTCAGAATTTCCTTCGGAGTTTCCTTAGGATTTTCCTTTGGATTTCTTCCAAATTTTATTTGAAATTTATTTCAAAGATTTCTTGTCAATTTACTTCAAAGCTCTCCAGGACATTGCTCCATGAATTCGCACAAGAAAAATCGCAATTTCACGCAATTTACTTCATTGAGTTGCCTTCGGAATTATCATTATATATTTTTTTAAGTTTTATTCAGAAGTTCCTTTTCAATTTCATTTGAAATTTGCTTTGGAATTTCATTCAGAATGGCCTTTGGAATTTCCTTTAGAAGTTTCCTCTAAAATTTGTTCCGAATTTCCTTCAGAATTTATTTGGAACTAGTGGTCCCGGCAAACTTCGTCTTGCCACCAAGTAGGCTGTTGAAAACCACTACGAATCGTCCCATACAAAATGACAGTTCCGTTCATTCTCGTTATTCCGACTTTCCCGGTGAATATCCTGCAACTTTTTTACACACAAACACGTCGGAACCCTTGACGAACAAAATGGAGAAAGAATTATCCAAATCCGCTGACCCGTTCTTAAGCCATTTCGTGACATACAAACACCATTCCATTTTTATTTATATAGAAGATAGATATTCATTTTAATAACCTCTGGAATTTGCTTTGGAGTTTCCTTCAGGAATTCCTTTTTAAAATTTCCTACTTTTGGAATTTTATTTAGAATTGCCATTCGAATTGGTTTCGGAATTTCCTTTAGAATTTCTTCAGAATTTACTTTAGAAATTTCTTCAGAATTTGCTTTTGGATTATTTTCATAATTTCCGTCGAAATTTTCTTTGGAAATCACTTGGGAATTTTCTTTCGAAATTCCTTCGAAATTTCCTTTTGAATTGCCTTCGAAAAACGCTTTTCTTTGAAATTTCTTTTGGAATTTTCATCCGAATTTGGTTTTTTCTTTCTGAATTGCCTTTGGAATATGCTTTAGAATTTCCTTTGGAATTTTCATTTGAGTTTCTTTCGGAAAATCCTTTTGAAATTTCCATCAGAATTACTTTTGGAATTTACTTTAATATCTATTATTTTCCTAAATGTATATTATTTTCCTTTTTGAAATTGGCATCGGAATTTCCTCAGAATCTCTTTTAGAAAGTACTTTCAGAATTTCTTTCGGTATTCTCTTCACAATTATCTTCGGAATTTTCTTTGGAGTTTCCTTTAGAATTTCTTTTGCAATTTCCTTTGTAAATTTCTCCGGTTTTTCCTTTGATTTTTTTTAGGAATACTTTTAAAATTTATATTGAAATTTTATTTGGAATTTATTTCGAAGATTTCTTACCAATTTACTTCAGAGCCCTCCTGGACATTTCTCTATGGATTCTCACTAGCAGAATTTCATAGCAATTCCACGCAATGTCTTCCATTTAATAACCTTCGGAAATACCGTTTATTAGGAATTTCCTTGGATTTTTTTTTTTTTTTTTGAATTTTCTGTAGAATTTTATTCGCAATAGCTTTTGGGATTTCTTTTGGAATTTCCATCTAAATTTCTTTCAAAGATTCCTTCCGAATTTCCTATAAAATTTCCTTTAGAAGCTCCTCTTTGAAGTACCTTTATGAATTTCCGTCAGGAAGTAACTACATGCGATTTATCTCCTGGAAATTCACTTGTTCGGGTCAAAAACAAAACGATATGCAAACGAATTTTGCAAGTCAGCCTTGCATGTTAGCAGAATAAACTGTAATTCGAAAAGCATTTTGTTTAACTGTACAGTCAAAGCTTGTTATAACGACATCGCAAGGAACCGTCGTAATAGAGAAATGTCACTGTAAAGAAAAGTTATAACAACAACATATTTTTTTAAGGGACTGAAATAATGTCGCTATAATGAGCTTTTGTCGCAATAAAAGTTGTCGTTATAACGAGCTTCGACTGTTTGTACGGATTATAAGTGTTACAAGCTTCTCCACGTTTACTACTTACAATTTTAGTTTGACTTTGTCCACTTTGACTTTCCCTTACGGGGTCATGCACAAATTACGTCACGCTCCGAGGGGGGGGAGGGGGTCAATCCAAGCGTGACTAGCCTTACAAAGTTTTCGGATGACTCATGCAAAAAGTGTGAAAAAGGGGGGGGGGGAGGGGGTCGAAAATGTTGAAATTTAGCGTGACATAATTTGTGTACCATCCCTACTATTACGAGCAATTTCACTCTGAGTTTCGTACAGACTACTTATCAGTTTTTGTAAATATGTTTATATTATTCGATATCTACAATATGCAAACCAAAGGCTTTGTTTTTCCGTACTCGTACTTCCGTAGTCTGTCTGATTTTACATGATCTCATTCATCTGTATCCGTAAATCGTACTATTTATTACCTTTTCCTCCTATGGTTTATCTACTGACTGTCTTGCCGTACCGTTTTCCATCAGTAATTGACTGTCCGAATAGTCTACGGTCTCTTAAGGTGAAGATCAATCGAAGCCAAACTTTTTATTTTCAAGAGCACGGATCTGGAGAACTAAACATCCATTTAAACTGAAAACTTAATCGATTGGTCACTAGCTGGTGGTGACCAATCGATTAGGTTTTTAGCTCAAATGGATGTTTGGTTCTCTATATTCGTGCTCTTGAAAATTTGAACTTTGGCTTCGATTCATCTTCACCTTAAACACTAGCGTATGGCCTAGTAACGAGTAATATGCTAATTTGTATGTTTCGAAGTTGTGATATACTAAACTCACTAGTACGGATCAATCGAATTGATTTAAACAATTTAACTAATAGACAATTGTCTAACGCCTTCCTTTGTCCTCACACTCTTTTCAGCTACAAAATAAAGCTATTCGTACTGAGAATTCTTCCTAAAGAGAGCTTTTGTTCACCTTTTCTGTATCCTTTTTCAACTCTTATTTATGTTTTTATTTTTATTTACATCTACACTTGATACTCACCTGTCGCTGTCAACGGCCGCTCACTGCTCACGCCTCATCGAAGCAGCAGTGCTGCCAAAACATCACTCATTTCATTCTACTTGAAGTTGTTACACAAATTTGTCTGGATGTTCCAGGAAAATCCTAAAAATATTTCTTTATGGTTTCTTCGCAAATTGTTTCATGACTCACTTTAAGGATTCCATCAAACCTTCCTTGAGGAATCGCCCCATAATTCTTTGGCAATTTTCAAGTAATTCGTCCAATAACTTCTTCTACAATTCTGCAGAGATTTTTTTCAAACGTTTTCGTGCACTTTGGAATTTGTCCAGAAGGAAATTCTAGGATGAATCCCTAAAGGATCCTTCGAAAAGCTCTGAAGGAAATTACTCCTTCCAAAAGAATTCCAAGAATAATTACACAGAAAGTTCCTAATGAAGTTCTAACGGAAATTTCGATAAAAAATTACAAAAGAAATACCTTAGGGCAATTTGGAAGGAAAATCCGAAAGAACTTCCCGCAGGAACTTCTCGAAATGTCACGAGGGAACTTCCCGAAGTATTTTTTAAAAGGAACATTCCGAAGGAATTTTTCGAAGTATCTTTGCAAAGCAATTTCCCGAAGGAACTTCCCGAAGGAACTACCTTAAACTTAATTTGGTAAGAAAAAGAAGAAGTTAAATCATCATTTCAGCTGTCAAACAATATCACCATTATATCCGGTTTGAACGGGGTTGCTGATACAGTTATATCACATTGCTTGAATCATGATACAAATCCGTAGTCAGAAAAAAGACATACAAATACACTATGATCCCAAGTTTATACACATCTAATCTACAAGCTAGGGGAACAACATCATAAAAATGAAATGGCTTATTCCAATTACAAACACTCGTGCCGCCTATGAAACGTGATCCATCTGGGAACTCCGACGGCTGGCAGCTCCAGTCTGTACCCCAATCCGTCCATCCATCAATATTTACGCACTGCACTACATCAGCCCTGTCAGAATTGGTATCATTTTTGGATTCGTCTGACGGTTGGTCTGTCGGTCTCATCGCTTCCCATTGAGAGGCAACGGAAATTCCAGTAGTGGATGCTGAGAAGCTCCGCATTCAAACATAATAACATAACGAAAAAGAAGAAACACCCACACATGGCGGCGCTTCCGAATTGTTTATGGAACTGCACTCGCAGTCTGGTGCACATGCGTTTTCATATGCAATGAAGCATATCACGAAACGCTCTGACACCTACCCACTGACTGGAAACATCATTGAGAAGGGAAAAAAAGATTTTATCGTCTTTTGACGGATGGTTTATTCAGTTTACAGGGTTACCAGCTGTTCCATTCGATAGATTGATGACAATTTCTGTCAAATCGAACATGTTTGCTATAAGAATGATTTTTTAAAACAGAATGAGAAAACGTCAGAAAATTTGGCAACCCTGTCTCTGCCAAAAATACAATACAATTTGGAGTTACAGTGGCTCGCATTCCGCTCGACCTCCCATGCTAAATATTTTAAATATTTGAATCCAACAGTGGCCGTCACATCTGCCCTTTCATCACGATAAGTTTTGACATGTTTTCATTCGAAATTTCAGCATGACATGCCCTTCATTCATTGTGCGGGGAATTCAGCTGTTGTTCAAACCAAACGTCATTGAACTCGAAGCCAATCGGGGTACTGGAATTGATCAATAAGTACTACACTGATGCAAGAATTTTATGTTGTACAATTCAACATGTTTGAAGTTTGATTGACATTATGTTTTACAGAGCAAAGTTGTATTAAACGCGTTTGGGATCAGTTTTCGGTATAGTTCAAAATTTAGAAAGGCAATTTTTGAAAGCTCCCAGTTGAAACCTAAACGTGCTATTAGAAAAGCTTTAAAAAGATTTGTGAAACAGAATGCCGTTAGGCCGAATTACGTTAGGCCGTAAAGGTTTGTATGTTGAAAGAGTCATTTGGCCTGAAATGATAAATAGTTCTGATGGGTCGTGAGGCCGAATTAATGTTTAGACCGCATGGGTTCTTGGGAGTTTGGTCAAGGTTATCTGTATAACCTTGAAGCCCACAATATCCGGTGTGAAATATATCTAGAAAGAACAGTCTTTGTTTAACCGAAGGAAGAATAACACTGATAATTGTGTTAGCCATTTGAAGTAGTAGTTTGTTATTTGCACTAAATTCTATTTCAGCTCAATGACCCTTTCGGTCCAACAAATTTTTCGGCCTGATTGCACTCGATCGAATCGCCTTCGGACTAACGACAATCGGATTAACGGTATTCGACCCAACGGCCTGCTCCAAAACTTCCGGAGAAGATTTGGGAAGCTCCTGGAGAATTTTTGACAAACTTCTGGAAAATCTTTTGGAAGCTTCTGAAGAAGCTTTGGGAAGCTTCTGGGGAAGCTTTGGAAAGCATCAGGAGAAGCTTCTGGAAAATCCTTAGCAAGCTTCTGGGGAAGCTTTGGAAAGCTTTTGGACATGCTTTGGAAAGCTTCTGGACAAGCTTTGGGAAGCTTTTGGAGAAGATTTGGAAAGCTTCAGGAGAAGCTTTGGAAAGCTACTGGAGAAGCCTTAGAAAGCTTTTGGAATATCTCAGGGAAGCTTCTGCAGAATCTTTGGGAAGCTTCCGGAAAATCTTTGGCAAGCTTCTGGAAAAGCTTTGGGAAGCTTCAGGGGAAGCTTTGGGAAGCTTCAGGGGAAGCTTTGGGAAGCTTCTGGAAAATCCTTGGAAAGCTTTTGGAACATCTTTGGGAAGCTTCTGGAAAATCTTTGGGAAGCTTTCGGAAAATCTTTGGCAAGCTTCTGGAGAAGCTTTGGGAAGCTTCAGGAGAAGCTTTGGGAAGCTTCTGGAGAAGCTTTAGGAAGCTTCAGGAGAGGCATTGGGAAGCTTCGGGAAGCTTCTGGAAAATCCTTGGCAAGCTTCTGGAGAAGCTTTGGAGAGCTACTGGAGGAGTTTTGTTTTGGCAATGCTTTGAAAACTTCTGGACAAGCTTTGAGAAGCTTGTGGAGAAGATTTTGAAAGCTTCAGGAGAAGCTTTGGGAAGCTTCTGGAGAAGCTTTGGGAAGCTTCTGGAGAGCTTTGGGAAGCTTCTGGAGAGCTTTGGGAAGCTTCGGGAAGCTTATGAAGCTTATAGAGAAGCTTTGGAAAGCTTCTGGAGAAGCTTTAGGAAGCTTCAGGAGAAGCTGGAGGGAGCTTCTGCAGAAGCTTTAGGAAGCTTCAGGAGAAGCTGTGGGAAGCTTCTGCAGAAGCTTAGGGAAGCTTCAGGAGAAGCTGTGGGAAGCTTCTGCAGAAGCTTAGGGAAGCTTCTGAAAAATCCTTGACAAGCTTCTGGAGAAGCTTTGGAGAGCTTCTGAAGAAGTATTGAGAAGCTTCAGGGGAAGCTTTGGGAAGCTTCTGGAAAATCCTTGGCAATGTTCAGGACAAGCTTTGGGAAGCTTCAGGAGAAGCTGTGGGAAGCTTCTGGAGAAGCTCTAGGAAACTTGTGGAGAAGCTTCCGGAAGCTTCCGGAGAAGCTATGGGAAGCTTCCGGAGAAGCTTTGGGAAGCTTGAGGAGAAGCTTGGAATAGCTTCCGGAGAAGCTTGGAAAAGCTTTTTCTTTTCTTCTTGTCTTCTTGTTTTCTTGTCTTCTTGTCTTCTTGTCTTCTTGTCTTCTTGTCTTCTTGTCTTCTTGTCTTCTTGTCTTCTTGTCTTCTTGTCTTCTTGTCTTCTTGTCTTCTTGTCTTCTTGTCTTCTTGTCTTCTTGTCTTCTTGTCTTCTTGTCTTCTTGTCTTCTTGTCTTCTTGTCTTCTTGTCTTCTTGTCTTCTTGTCTTCTTGTCTTCTTGTCTTCTTGTCTTCTTGTCTTCTTGTCTTCTTGTCTTCTTGTCTTCTTGTCTTCTTGTCTTCTTGTCTTCTTGTCTTCTTGTCTTCTTGTCTTCTTGTCTTCTTGTCTTCTTGTCTTCTTGTCTTCTTGTCTTCTTGTCTTCTTGTCTTCTTGTCTTCTTGTCTTCTTGTCTTCTTGTCTTCTTGTCTTCTTGTCTTCTTGTCTTCTTGTCTTCTTGTCTTCTTGTCTTCTTGTCTTCTTGTCTTCTTGTCTTCTTGTTTTCTTGTCTTCTTGTCTTCTTGTCTTCTTGTCTTCTTGTCTTCTTGTCTTCTTGTCTTCTTGTCTTCTTGTCTTCTTGTCTTCTTGTCTTCTTGTCTTCTTGTCTTCTTGTCTTCTTGTCTTCTTGTCTTCTTGTCTTCTTGTCTTCTTGTCTTCTTGTCTTCTTGTCTTCTTGTCTTCTTGTCTTCTTGTCTTCTTGTCTTCTTGTCTTCTTGTCTTCTTGTCTTCTTGTCTTCTTGTCTTCTTGTCTTCTTGTCTTCTTGTCTTCTTGTCTTCTTGTCTTCTTGTCTTCTTGTCTTCTTGTCTTCTTGTCTTCTTGTCTTCTTGTCTTCTTGTCTTCTTGTCTTCTTGTCTTCTTGTCTTCTTGTCTTCTTGTCTTCTTGTCTTCTTGTCTTCTTGTCTTCTTGTCTTCTTGTCTTCTTGTCTTCTTGTCTTCTTGTCTTCTTGTCTTCTTGTCTTCTTGTCTTCTTGTCTTCTTGTCTTCTTGTCTTCTTGTCTTCTTGTCTTCTTGTCTTCTTGTCTTCTTGTCTTCTTGTCTTCTTGTCTTCTTGTCTTCTTGTCTTCTTGTCTTCTTGTCTTCTTGTCTTCTTGTCTTCTTGTCTTCTTTCAAGATTCAAGATTCAAGATTCAAGATTCAAGATTCAAGATTCAAGATTCAAGATTCAAGATTCAAGATTCAAGATTCAAGATTCAAGATTCAAGATTCAAGATTCAAGATTCAAGATTCAAGATTCAAGATTCAAGATTCAAGATTCAAGATTCAAGATTCAAGATTCAAGATTCAAGATTCAAGATTCAAGATTCAAGATTCAAGATTCAAGATTCAAGATTCAAGATTCAAGATTCAAGATTCAAGATTCAAGATTCAAGATTCAAGATTCAAGATTCAAGATTCAAGATTCAAGATTCAAGATTCAAGATTCAAGATTCAAGATTCAAGATTCAAGATTCAAGATTCAAGATTCAAGATTCAAGATTCAAGATTCAAGATTCAAGATTCAAGATTCAAGATTCAAGATTCAAGATTCAAGATTCAAGATTCAAGATTCAAGATTCAAGATTCAAGATTCAAGATTCAAGATTCAAGATTCAAGATTCAAGATTCAAGATTCAAGATTCAAGATTCAAGATTCAAGATTCAAGATTCAAGATTCAAGATTCAAGATTCAAGATTCAAGATTCAAGATTCAAGATTCAAGATTCAAGATTCAAGATTCAAGATTCAAGATTCAAGATTCAAGATTCAAGATTCAAGATTCAAGATTCAAGATTCAAGATTCAAGATTCAAGATTCAAGATTCAAGATTCAAGATTCAAGATTCAAGATTCAAAATTCAAGATTCAAGATTCAAGATTCAAGATTCAAGATTCAAGATTCAAGATTCAAGATTCAAGATTCAAGATTCAAGATTCAAGATTCAAGATTCAATTCAGATTCAAGATTCAAGATTCAAGATTCAAGATTCAAGATTCAAGATTCAAGATTCAAGATTCAAGATTCAAGATTCAAGATTCAAGATTCAAGATTCAAGATTCAGATTCAAGATTCAAGATTCAAGATTCAAGATTCAAGATTCAAGATTCAGATTCAAGATTCAAGATTCAAGATTCAAGATTCAAGATTCAAGATTCAAGATTCAAGATTCAAGATTCAAGATTCAAGATTCAAGATTCAAGATTCAAGATTCAAGATTCAAGATTCAAGATTCAAGATTCAAGATTCAAGATTCAAGATTCAAGATTCAAGATTCAAGATTCAAGATTCAAGAATTCAAGATTCAAGATTCAAGATTCAAGATTCAAGATTCAAGATTCAAGATTCAAGATTCAAGATTCAAGATTCAAGATTCAAGATTCAAGATTCAAGATTCAAGATTCAAGATTCAAGATTCAAGATTCAAGATTCAAGATTCAAGATTCAAGATTCAAGATTCAAGATTCAAGATTCAAGATTCAAGATTCAAGATTCAAGATTCAAGATTCAAGATTCAAGATTCAAGATTCAAGATTCAAGATTCAAGATTCAAGATTCAAGATTCAAGATTCAAGATTCAAGATTCAAGATTCAAGATTCAAGATTCAAGATTCAAGATTCAAGATTCAAGATTCAAGATTCAAGATTCAAGATTCAAGATTCAAGATTCAAGATTCAAGATTCAAGATTCAAGATTCAAGATTCAAGATTCAAGATTCAAGATTCAAGATTCAAGATTCAAGATTCAAGATTCAAGATTCAAGATTCAAGATTCAAGATTCAAGATTCAAGATTCAAGATTCAAGATTCAAGATTCAAGATTCAAGATTCAAGATTCAAGATTCAAGATTCAAGATTCAAGATTCAAGATTCAAGATTCAAGATTCAAGATTCAAGATTTCAAGATTCAAGATTCAAGATTCAAGATTCAAGATTCAAGATTCAAGATTCAAGATTCAAGATTCAAGATTCAAGATTCAAGATTCAAGATTCAAGATTCAAGATTCAAGATTCAAGATTTCAAGATTCAAGATTCAAGATTCAAGATTCAAGATTCAAGATTCAAGATTCAAGATTCAAGATTCAAGATTCAAGATTCAAGATTCAAGATTCAAGATTCAAGATTCAAGATTCAAGATTCAAGATTCAAGATTCAAGATTCAAGATTCAAGATTCAAGATTCAAGATTCAAGATTCAAGATTCAAGATTCAAGATTCAAGATTCAAGATTCAAGATTCAAGATTCAAGATTCAAGATTCAAGATTCAAGATTCAAGATTCAAGATTCAAGATTCAAGATTCAAGATTCAAGATTCAAGATTCAAGATTCAAGATTCAAGATTCAAGATTCAAGATTCAAGATTCAAGATTCAAGATTCAAGATTCAAGATTCAAGATTCAAGATTCAAGATTCAAGATTCAAGATTCAAGATTCAAGATTCAAGATTCAAGATTCAAGATTCAAGATTCAAGATTCAAGATTCAAGATTCAAGATTCAAGATTCAAGATTCAAGATTCAAGATTCAAGATTCAAGATTCAAGATTCAAGATTCAAGATTCAAGATTCAAGATTCAAGATTCAAGATTCAAGATTCAAGATTCAAGATTCAAGATTCAAGATTCAAGATTCAAGATTCAAGATTCAAGATTCAAGATTCAAGATTCAAGATTCAAGATTCAAGATTCAAGATTCAAGATTCAAGATTCAAGATTCAAGATTCAAGATTCAAGATTCAAGATTCAAGATTCAAGATTCAAGATTCAAGATTCAAGATTCAAGATTCAAGATTCAGATTCAAGATTCAAGATTCAAGATTCAAGATTCAAGATTCAAGATTCAAGATTCAAGATTCAAGATTCAAGATTCAAGATTCAAGATTCAAGATTCAAGATTCAAGATTCAAAGATTCTAGATTCTAGATTCTAGAGATTCAAAGATTCAAGATTCAAGATTCAAGATTCAAGATTCAAAGATTCAAGATTCTAGATTCTAGATTCAAGATTCAAGATTCAAGATTCAAGATTCAAGATTCAAGATTCAAAGATTCAAGATTCTAGATTCTAGATTCAAGATTCAAGATTCAAGATTCAAGATTCAAGATTCAAGATTCAAGATTCAAGATTCAAGATTCAAGATTCAAGATTCAAGATTCAAGATTCAAGGTTCAAGATTCAAGATTCAAGATTCAAGATTCAAGATTGAGATGAGAGATGAGAGATGAGAGATGAGAGATGAGAGATGAGAGATCAGAGATGAGAGATGAGAGATGAGAGATGAGAGATGAGAGATGAGAGATGAGAGATGAGAGATGAGAGATGAGAGATGAGAGATGAGAGATGAGAGATGAGAGATGAGAGATGAGAGATGAGAGATGAGAGATGAGAGATGAGAGATGAGAGATGAGAGATGAGAGATGAGAGATGAGAGATGAGAGATGAGAGATGAGAGATGAGAGATGAGAGATGAGAGATGAGAGATGAGAGATGAGAGATGAGAGATGAGAGATGAGAGATGAGAGATGAGAGATGATTTATGAGATATGAGAAATGTGATGTAAGATATGAAATATGAGATATGAGATATGAGAAATCAGGTTTAAGATAAAAGACATGAGAGATGAGGTATGAGATATGAGATATGAAAGATGAGAGATGAGATATGAGTTGTAGGAAATGGCATACAGTGCCTTACCGATTTTGGCAACAAGGCGTGATTTTTATGTTGCCAAATTGAAGATGTTGCCAAAATCGGGAATATCGAGAGGCTTTAATTTTTTATCAAATTATTCTCTAAAAGTATCAGAAAATGTATGGCAACTATCACGAATGATGTGAACAATTTCTGGGAGCCTTTTTCAGATCAGATTTTGACGAATAATCATAGACATCATATACTGCTTATTTGTACCATATAAAGAGCACGCTTATTGTACACAGCACAAGCCTTGTATTACCTTCAGTGGCCATTTGCGGCTGTTCTGGAGTGCAAATGTGCAAGTTTAAAGCACAACCGTATTAAAAGTAACAGATTTAAAATACAGAACAATTTATTTCATGGATTTATTATTAGGGTTTTCTGAACATAAAAACATGATTACCACGCGTCTTATGTAAAAATAGTGAACAAGGTTCTAAGTTAAAAAAGTAAAAAGTGCTTATAAATTACTTTGTTAAAATTAATATTATCGCAGTTGAAATGTAATATCAGAAATCTATTCATTTTCCGAGAAATTGAAAAATATCTATCAAATATTTAATGGTTAAAAAACTACATGCCTTTCTTTGGATCATGGAACTTTTTAAAGACTTTTTATTGAGACTGGCACCGCCACGCATCCAGCAATAGAGTTAATGACAAGATCTCATCAAGCTAGCTCATTCAAGATATATTTTGCTGAGAGTAGCAAAATGAATAATCAAAGGATTGGGCAAAATTTCTTTTAAAAAAACATGTTAAAGAAGTAATTATGTTGGAGTTGTTAAAGCAACATGATTAGTAATTTTGAATTAATATCAGTGAAAATTGTTGAAAGTTTTACTACTGAAATTCCAAATTTCATTCATTTCATTGAGTTACTTTTCTCCCAAGAAAATCGTTAGATTTTTTTACAATTTTTTGTACAAATGCATTTCCCAAGTAATCACTAGCCCGCTAATTCGCCTTTTTGGGCTTATAGGGCTAACAAGTCCGGGGTAACATTGATCATTTTTTTGGATATTTATTAAAAATTCAATTTGAAATATCATATGTTGCAAGTTTTATATTTTTAAACAAGTACTGACACCCATTGCTCGTGTCTATAAACTGTATTTTGTTTTTTTTTTTGAAAATTTAAAGCATGTCTAAAAAATGTTTCAAGTGATTTTTATATATCTAATATGGGGTAACATTCTTCACCCATTGAAACAACGTTCGGTTATATTGAGAATATATTTTTTTACTAAAATCATGGTCCCTGAAACCGAATATGAAATCCAAACTCTTACAAGTTATTAACTTTTTGAGTTATTTCAAAATTGAAAACACTTTGAAATGTGGAATACTCCTAAAGGTAGACAATTTCCCAAGGAAATTCTGCAGTTTTTACAGCAATTAGTGAATTACACTCCCATGCAAAAGTTTGTGTTTACGAGAATTTTGAAGTTAGTTGCCTTTCCCCATACAAACTGAAACGAGAAAACTTCTTCTGATCAACTGTGGACAAGAGCAAAGCAGCTAATCCATTGGACGTGTAATCACAGGGATATGGACAAAACACTTTTGCATGTTTTTATAGGGGGTGAACTCTAACTTTTGCACGGGTTACTTTTTAATTCGCTTTCAGAATTTCGTTCCGTTTTCGATAAACGTTTTTCAATTACTATCTCAAAACACATTTTCAACATTTTGCCCAAATTATCAGCTAGAGTTATGAACAAAGTTTCTCAATGTTTTCCTCAACAACTGTTATTGAAATGACTACAGAGATACCTAAAAGAAATCACTCACCAATTATTCATTTTTTTTTCTTGCGGATTAACTTATCAATGATCACGAGATAATTTGAAAAAAATCAGGCTCACCAGAACGCCACACATCTTCTTCTCTCTGGCGTTACGTCCCAACTGGGACAAAGCCTGCTGCTCAGATTAGTGTTCTTATGAGCACTTTCACAGTTATTAACTGAGAGCTTTCTTTGCCGATTGATTTTTTTTTGCATGTGCATATCGTGAGGCAGGTACGAAGATACTATATGCCCTGGGAATCGAGAAAATTTCCTTTACGAAAAGATCCTCGACCAGCAGGATTCGAACCCACGACCCTCAGCATGGTCATGCTGAATAGCTGCGCGTTTACCGCTACGGCTATCTGGGCCTCTTTCCACACGCCACACATAATCCGATTGATATGTTAAAAAAAACAAACACATTACAACAAAACATTTGCGATCAATGTAGTTTAGCTGACCATCTTAACATTTGGTGCTTTAATTACATTTTTTTTCTTGTCGATTACCAACGTACCGTAATTTCGGGTGAAATTGATCATTTTTCACGGTTTTTCTAGTCTGTTTTCTATAATATTAACCATGCCAAACAACTAAATGCAGGAAAACAAGTACGAAGGTGAGCCTCATCGACTTCTGTACCGAAATTTTCTAACAAATGTAATTTTACTGTTAACAAACATCTCTAAAATAAAAAATCAAAGGATCTCATTTCGGGGTGAAATTGATCACGTGTCAATGCCTTTATTGTTAGTTTTCAAAACAACTCTATTTGATAAATTTGAGCTCCCTGAATCCGAATATGCTTGTCAAATTCTTAACAATGCAATATTAATATAAATAACGAATAGTTAAATTTCAAGAATTATTCGGAAAACGCCTAAATGTATGCAATCTTCTAAGGAATTTAATGATATCCAACATGAATTTAATTATTTCAACCATATGAGCTAATTGGTACGAGTTTTGGTGATGAAATCTGGTTTGGGGATATATATCAAGCATCCTCACAAACTTTCAGGCTTATACCATGTCCAAATCCTTGCTTATAAATAGAAGTTTATAGATGTTTGTTATATTGCACCGTGCATGATTTTGAAATTTTACATTATTTTCATAGTAATAAACATTCTTTAACGCAAAAAAAAACTTCACAGCACCCAATTCGACAATAGTTACGACAAACAACGTTCATTTACTGCAGCTTACATTGATATTTGTGCTCCATTACGAATAAATGAAATCGTGTGATACGATGATCAATTTCACCCTTCTGATCAATTACACCCGATTTTACGGTATTCCACCAATTTTTGATGCCTATTTAACTATGTTACAATAATTTAAACAGCATGCATGTTTTATATTACTAACTTCTCCTATACGTTTAACAACAACTTCGAAATATCTAAGTTATTCTCACAAGTACGTTCCACATTAAGTTTTTCAGCTTGTAATAACCACCACCACTTTCATTTGGACTTATTTTAACTTTGTTTTAATTCAAAATGTAAGATTTCCGAACTTAAAAATCAATTTGAAATGTTTTTCATTGTGTTGCCAAAATCGGGAAGAATATGTTGCCAAAAACGGGTGTTGCTAAAATCGGGGGTAGACAAAAGCGGGTGTTGCCAAAATCGGGAAGGCACTGTATTAGCATTGTTTAAACTGGATTATGAGGAATAGCCTTCCAGTTATCAGTTATTTGGAGTTATTCCTGAAGGATTTTTAATAATTCTTAAATCCAAATGCTCCTGAAAGGCCTGATTTTCGTCAGTACGCTAAATAACATGGTATGATATAAGTATTTTAGACTATGCCAAATTTCTCCGGTATCTCTATCCCCTCACCACACCTTGGCAATTCTTCGCACGCACAACGCCCATATTTTTCCGTTCAATTTCTACCCATCTTGACTTTTCATTCGTCCTCCTTCGGCATAGTCTTGTTTTCGAATTCCTCGTTGTGATGCGGGCACATTTATCAAAACAAACAACCCCATTCCAACAAGTTCCCTACATAGCGAGACCCTTCCCTGAATGGCAGCATGTGTGTGGTTCTGTTCTGCCTTTTCCCATATTTCGCTTCAAATGAAAAGGACTCGACAGAATGAGCTATCTGTCCGTTCGTGAATGGGAAGGGAACGCGTCAATAAAAACAACATGATCGTAAAACACTAAACCGGTGAGAAATATGGACCCCCGGCTTTGGTAAGGCTGTTTTTCAAGACAATGCGGCAAAAAGAAACGGAATCGACGCCGACAGCGGGAAAGAATTTTGTTTATGCAGAGGAATTAGTAGTTTATGCCACAGCAATGATTGGATTTAGATTAGTTTATGTGTTGTTCTCGTTTTTTTTCGATTGATTTTCTGTTGGTGTCGATGAAAAACGACCAAACGATGATGAGGGTAGAGATGAAGCTAGTGGAAAAAAGTAAAAGAAGGTGTGTCTATTTTGATATGCTGCCCCGAAGTCCGACTTAGGAACACGTGCTATATAGCAACATCTGGATTAGATTGAAGGATGATGAAGAGATTTGTTTGTTGAATTATGACGGATTATGATGATGAGCTCGAGCGGCGCTCACTTAGTGCTTCGCGAATAAAACACAAATCCTAATGATATTAGTCGAAACGGGACGGTCACAGATTTGCGCTTTGTTTGAGTGTTTGTCTTCTGGTAATCCTGAAATAATTAGAGCTCGATGTGAGCTTCTTATTCTTCTAGGAAAGTGATATCCGACAAATGAGAAACACGTCTGACTCGATGTACCAGAATTTTAAGTAACATGAATAGCTGAATTATAGTCTATACAACTGAGATACGTTTAAGAGTGGGGCCTTCCTTACCCGAGGGGTTAGATTCCGCGGCTACAAAGCAACCAAACTAAGACAGAGCCTGCTTCTTAGCTTACTCCAGAGGAGTTCTATTTATTATGAGAAGTGGCGAAAAAATTAAAATTAAAAATTAAACTAGCCATTCTCATGATGGTCAGACTTTAATTCGTTCTGAAAGCTACGGTTATTTGTGACTTTCAGCCTCATAGTTAACCTTAGAAATGCAGAGGTATACTCAGACTCTAATTGTTTCATCCAGATCCATTCCCTTCTCCGAAAACCGTAAGTGGACTTTTGAATGCATTGGATCAACTGGTCCAATCCATAACGTTGCAGTGGTGTTGTTCATCAGAAAGTGAGGAAACTATGAACCACAGTACACCATTGTTCTTTGAGTTGCTATAGAGTGAAACAATATTCCAGGAAGTAGAAACGTAATTTAGATCTGGACCAAGCCTAATCGTAAATACTCGTTCAGTTTTGTTAATACTTCCTTTCAATTACTAGGTCAACATTCATAAACTTCCCAAGAAGAGCCTCTGCACAGAAACCACATGTTAATAGCTCTGCAGAAAGCCTGTCCGATAATAAGGAACGTTGATATCATCTGCATCCTCACCTAGTCAGCGTGTGAGATATCGTCTCATATCTTCGCCTCGGCATCTCCCAGCGAAAGCCGGTTATCACACATTGTCGTAATCAAGTTGTGCATCTTGTGAAGCTGGTGTAGCACACACATGTTCGATATAAATTGTAGCTGTGTGTCGTTCCAACTCCAAGTCCTGCAAGGTTTAACACTCGCACATCAACCGTTCTCCTCCGGAGTCAGCAGAAGCCAGCAACAGCTGCAAGCCTTTCCCTTCTACAGTGGTCGACGTTCGTTTAGCCGAGTTCTAATTTTTCTCACAATATTTTTTCAAATAAGTATCGGAAAAAAATATACTCTTTCATGAGTGTGTGATAAAACACACTTAAGCATACACTGAAAGAAAAACGAGGATGTTTTTTTGACCGAGATATTTGTTTAGCCGAGTTGCACTTTAGTTCAGGTTTTCATGCAGGAGAACTCACTGATTGAGTCTACCAATACTGTTCATGAATGATTATTAGTTATAGTTTAATCATGATTGAAACATATTAAGGTGGAACCATTCCCTAAGAATTTCTGATCGTTTCTTGAAACACGCCTAAATAAATGTTGACCACTGTACGAGACACAAGGACAAAACTACGGACAGCATCTCTCCAGGACTTACACTTGTAGTAAGCAAAACACTAGGTAGGTGCCAGCCAGCGGCAGAAGTAGCAACAGCAGTAGTAAAAAGTCGTGATTAATTAAATAAGGCAAGTTATGTGCGACACTTATGGTGGGTGGTTGGCCGCAGTTTGCGAAAGGAAAATTAATTGAAAAATTGAGCATTATCCTCACTCTGGTGCGTCGCTGTTGCCACCGACCCACCCACATATGGTGTAGTTTCTTGTCGTCATCGCATCGTCGTCTTCGTTGCTGTTAGTTATGAGAAACGTGTTGTTGCTTGTAATCACATTTGTACGATGTGTCACTCTTGACACCTTGGTCTGATGAGATAAAGGGCTAGAGAAGGATTGTTACGCCTTAAGCTGGTTAGCAATGATAAGAGATTATGAACGATTTTCCGATTGAATGCTGATGTCTAATGAAGCTTGGTATTTTGAAGGAATGCAATTACTTATTATGTTAAAATCGCTCCAGCATGTAATCTCTTGAATGCAAAATTTGTCCTCCATTCTTTTAGAGTGTTTCTGGCTTCGGAACGCCGAAACTCTACCAATTTCGTTGACTTGCCTTACCAGCCAGGATAAGACCTAGATGGCCTTTGTTGTACATTGGAGACGTCTCCATTCGACTCGAGCCAAGACTGCTTGTTGCCAGCCCGCATTCTGCGAAAGATCCGCCGATCGTCCTCAATTTGATATGGGTAGATCACTTACTCGCAACGCACTTCGTCGTCTTATGCCGGTTGGATTGTTTTCGAGAACCAATTACACTTGATTGTTATCCTAAATTCTGGTGACATGCCTAGCCCACTGTAACCTCTCAATTTTTGCGTTGAGGACGATGGTTGGTTTTTCCAGCAGCTAGTGCCACTCATAGTTCATCCGCCTTCTTCACGTTCCGTCTTCTATCTGCACTCCACCGTAGATGGTCCGCAACACCTTCCGTTCGAAAACACCAAGGGCGTTGATCCTCTGCACGTAGGGTCCATGTGTCGTGCCTCTATGGGCACCGGTCTAATCAGCGTCTGGTTAACTTCGTGAAATGGTGAACTTGGCTTGACCGAAGTTGTCTGCGGAGTCCGAAATCAGCACAATTTCCAGCAACAATGCGTCTCTGAATTTCTTAGCTGGTGTCGTTGTCGGATGTCTCCAGTAAACAGAAGTACACTAATTCTTCGACCACCTCGATTTTATCACCGTCAATATGAACTCTCTTAAGGGGCGATCCATTAATTACGTAAGACAATTTTCGGGGTTTTTCAACCCCCCCTCCCTCCATGGTAAGATTTTTTGTACGAAAATTAAAAATAAATTGTATGACGCGTAAGAAATCTTAGACACCCCCTCCCCCCATAAACCCTTACGTAATTAATGGACAGCCCCTAAGCCCTCGATATCATGTAGTTATTCTTCGACACATTGACATTTAGAATTCGTGCCATTCGTGTCTATCCCTGCTCTTCTAATCATACCCTCTAACGCAATGTTGAACAGTAAGCACGAAAGGCTTGCCGTAGCTCTCTGCGAGATTCGAAGGGACTCGAAAGTGTCCCTGATTCTTGCACTACGCACATCACCCAAGCAGTACACATTGTTACAAGTAAGTAACAGCAACGACTACTTAACATATTCAATAGTTACAATAGGAAACATTGTAACTTGGAAACATACTGCTATGTAACCGAAAAAGCGCAAAAAGTCGAGCCTTATGTATCTTGTTGGTCGTTACATAAGTTTACTGGCGACGGATATGCAATTTCTTGATTATGCATGGGTTTTCCTGCGACAAAATAATAGGAACGGCGTTGAACTTAATGTTTCATTCTGACAGTTTTGAAACCGAACAACCATTTTGGAATTGAATGTCAACAAATATTATGCCTATTATCTTGGAACGCATAATTATTCACAAGTATATACTAAATTTAACATGCCGATTAAAATTTGTGGTTAAATCAATCATTTTACTTGCTCAAAATCGACGCGCTCATGAAATATCTTATAATTTTAAATTGAATAATACATGATACGTGGATTGCTTAGATAATATGCCATTGTAAATGCCATAAAAAATGGAAATTTACACTGTTACTCAAATCAGTAGTGTTTCTCATTTGTATTTCATTATTTGTGATTCCATCACGTTTTTTCGTATCCCGCTGTTGGATTTTCTTGATTGCCTATCATAAACCGCCATTTAATTTCATATGGCTGCATATACACTTCCGAATAACTGTTTGAAGACAGCCAATTTTAAATAATGACAACTATTAAGAAGTTGTTAGAAAGGCTGCGTATTGTGAATCCAACAATTTTAATTCATCACTGGAAAAATATCTATGAAAACTATAACTGGTCATAAACTTGTCAAGTTCTCATATCAAAATTCACGATTCGTATGAACATTTTTGGTCTGTAGTGTTGACCACTATCAGCAAGTTACTCGTTTGTTACACATCAGTTACCCAGAAATCTTATGTTATTTCGAAACTGAAACTGCCATTAAATTACACTGCTGTCAATAGGGGAAAAGGTGTTAAAATGAACACCTTAAGGATATTGTCTTGCTTCTAATGGGAAAATGATGCATTTGCGATAAATCACTAAATAATGTGCAAAAATCCCAAAGGGTTCATTCAAATATTACGTAACGCAAAATTTGTCACTTTTAGACCCCCTCCCACCCCCACGTAACAACATTTGTATGGCAAATTTTAAATTTTTGTATGGACCATAACACTATGTAAGACCCCCTCCCTCCCCCTGTTGCGTTACGTAATATTTGAACGGCCCCAAAGCCAATTGACTGGAACCTTACAAAGGTATGAAAATTAAATGATCCATCCAAGAAAGCACATGGTTTGTGACGTGCTCAAATAGCTCGAAAGAAAGCAAAATCAAGCGTGTGCTAGAAAAAGGGCGCCAATCCAACGATCGATTTCTCTTCATCGATCCTCTCTTCTGTGAATAAAGGTGACAAGATGCGGTTTTGTTAGCAATTTTTCAGGGGGTCAAAATTTCCAAATTAGGCGTTACGTAATAAATGGACGCTGCCTTAGAAGCAAGACGGTTAGTGGTGCAGTAAACGTACGCACTCGATCATGCTCGATTATATAATGCAGGCGTTTGTTATGTTATTGTTAATTAATGCTGATGCGAAAAATGTACATTTGTAAGGTTCCAAATTGTGTGTTACTTCAGCGTGGCATTACGTTTGGTAGAGTTTGAATTCAACAGCGGTTTTGGTTATAAAGCGGGGGGTGGTTATACAATAAGGGGGTGGGGGTTTAGCCCCCACGAGTTGATTGAAGTTTAGCTCCTTTGATAAGTTTTTAAGGACAAATTTAACACATTTTTTGCACGTAATACAAATTATGACAGTGCACAAATGGACCTACAATAAATTTTAACAACAAAGACAACAACTGATCTGCTGTCGACTAAAAGTCATCGAGCTTACCAAAATACAATCATTTACGGGATTGACTAGAGGACCCAAACATTTTAACGTTCAAGGATCCGTCATCGTCGTCATCGAAACTTCAACAGCAATTTTTCAAAACTGGAATTTGCTCGTCGAAAATTTGTTCACTGTGTTTCGGTAGGAAAATAAAATACAGTGAACACATTTTCATAAAAATATTCATGATTTTGAACGAAAATCCTAAAAATTATCATGTTGATGACGGATCCTGCCCCCGTAAACGAAACCTCGTCATCCTGTGGGGCTTAAAAATTGACGTTCCCCTCAAAGGTAGTAAAGCAAACATTACAATGTTCTGTGATATGTCTACTCGCGTAATTTTCCCTAATTTATTAATTTGTTTATTAATTATATTAAGTTCTATCGCACAATATCAAAAATAAAGATGTTTATTAACGCAGCGACACGAATTAAGACTAAGATAGATGAGTTTTCACTTATTGTTATCGTCATAAAAATCATTGAAATTTGTTTTCATGCGTAACAAGATCGGTGTTCATTTCACCACCCTGTTCATTTTTTCACCTCTTCCCCTATGACACATTGTAACCAAACATACAACTTCATGTTGTTACACATAAGTGACTTAGCAATCTATATGTAACCTAGTTTGTTATGTGTTTCTTTGCAACCACAAATTTAATTTCAATGTAACTTATTCATTTTGACAGCTCTAGGCTAAGTTACATGCGAGACAAAATGCAACATCTATGTAATGTAAACAAAACGTAAGTTACAATGTAATAGCCTAGTTACCAAAATTGACAACCGTGAACAAGACATGCTACAAATTATCTTAAATGCAACTGCAATGTAATTTGTTTTATTTTTCTAACCAGTGCTACTTGGGCACTCGCTCCATCGTCGCCTAGGACAATCTTATCAGTTTTTCTGGAAAACCGTATTCGTGCTTCACATGCCATAGCTGATCTCTGCCTAATATTTCCCAACGAATTCTCCGGCAATTGATGATAGACGGCGGCGGTCAGAATTGTGATCGCACGATAATTGGCGCAATCCAACTTGTTATCCTTTTTGTAGACACCTTCAATTCACTCCTCCAGTAATACTTCCTCCTTCCAAATCTTTACCAATGCATCACTACCGTACTTTAGCAGCTCGTTCAGAAGTTAGTCCATTCCAACGGCTTTGTTGTTTTCAACCGTTCAATCTCCGTTTCTACCTCTTGGAGATCCGGATCCGGAAGTCTTTCGTCCTCTGCGCGTGCTCCCGAAGTTATTTCCGCACCACTTTCGGTACTAGTCACATCACCATTAAGGTGCTTTTCGTAGTGCTGCCGCAACCTTTCGACTACCTCACGATCATTTGTGAGAAGATTTCCATCATTTCCATGTTAATGTTGTTGACGCTTCTTTCTTCGGAAACCCGATTTTTGTCTGTTCCATGCCTCGTTAGCTCTCGTGCGGTGTTGCAGCATCCTCGGCCATGTTGCATTCTTCTCATCCTTCAACTGCATGCATTCGCCGTCGTACCAGTCGTTTCTCTGATTCGGAGCCGCTGAGTTGCTTCTGCGGTGTCATGTGTCTCCAGTCATCTTCAAGAGTGGTAGCGCAAGCTGCTCATCCAACTGCTGCGCGTACTCTTGGGCTACTTCTGAGTCCCGTAGCTTCTCGATGTTGAGCCGCGGCGTTCGGTTTCGACGTGAGTTGGTAATCGTCATAAGTTTTGAGCGCATACTTAGAGCAAATAGGTAGAGATCGCAATCTATACACGCACTGTGGTATGTGCTAACATTGGTGATATCGGAGAAGATGTTCCCGTCGAATAATACGTGGTCGATTTGGTTTTCGGCTTGATTATCGGGTGACCTAAAGACCGACCCGGAAGATTGACGGCGTTGATTGTTGAGAAGACTGACAGAAAATCAACTGGTAGGCGCTGAACGGGAAGAAGAGGTCATTTGCCAGACGACTCAGGAATACGTGAACGAACTGCTTACGAGTCACCAGCATTCAGAGTGTATTGATTGATGTAGAAGATATCTGGCTGGCGAGCTTGCCGATGAAAGGCTTATCGAAACATTACGAACTGATGATACTGCAGACATCGTCAAGGCGAAAATCTTGTGGGATGTGAAGGTCGGCAGCCATTGCAAGTCAAGCGATGAAACGTTTAACAGCCATCTGAGACCGGAGAAGGGACTACGCATCCCAAATTCTTTGCGGCGTTCAACGCACTGAAGTCGTCAGAGGGCAATGTCGACTGTATCTTCGATTCCGGTGCAACAACGCATCTGTACCGAAAAGTATCAACGTTGGGAATAATGCCGAAGCATCTGTCATCTCGAAGGGCGTCGTCATTCTGGAAGCAGATATTGGAGGTTCGTCATGTGGTATCACCATGAAGGATTTGCTGTGTGTTCATGATTTAGCCTTGAATTCGCCAGTGCGGATACCAGGTGGCTTGTGGCTGAAAACCATAACAACAGGCATACAGTTTGAAGAAGAAGACATGGAGAAATGTGTTCCCTGCATTCAAAGTAAGCACCAGCGGCAACTTTTAAAGGTGAAAGGTCATTGTGCCGATCGGGTACTCGAGCTGGATCTCGGTGAGTCGATGGAGATGGCATCGTTGGGAGTAAGCAGATATTTTCTGATAGTCCTCGACGACGCGCGCAGGAAGCATTTGAAGATTTCAAGTCATTTGTCGAGAATCAGACGCAGATCAGAACGGCCAATGACGAGGAGTACGTTAATCGTGCGATCCACCACGGAAAACCATACAATCCGGAGCAGGATGGGCTGCCAGAACGGATGAACCGAACGTTGGTGGAGCACACCTAGAGTAATGCTGTTTGATGCTGGGTTTGAAAAGCGATTCTGGGCGGAAGCGGTAGCTGTTATTTCGTACGCCGTCAACCGTTCACCGACCACACCTGAAGAGAAGTTCACGGGAAAGAACCCCGGTTTATCACACCTACGTGTTTTCGGAAGCGAGGTCATGGTACATGGTTCGAAGGAGCAGAGACAGACATGGGACGAGCGATCAGGGCGTTGCATCTTTATGGGCTACAGCAAGAACTCGAAAGCGTACAGAGTGTACAACTTCAAGACGCAGGACGTAGCAGTTCGTCATGACGTGATATTCCTGAAGGAAGGTCAAGTTACATCAATAGAGAGGAAGATCCCACCTAAGAGGCATCTTTCGAAATAGTTGTACAGAATGAGACGGAGATTGCAGAGGAATATGCCGTTGATGGTGAAAAAAATGATCTGCAGGCGCAGATGCTGACGAGCTCAGTGAACCCAAGTTCGAGGAATCAGACGACGCCGACAAGTCGCTGATCACCGCCGAACCAGAACCTGCTGCGCTGATTCTATGACACTACCCCGAACGCCACTACCCCGAATGCCACTACCCCGAACGCCATTACCCCGAAAGCCATTACCCCGAATGCATAAAATTTGGAACTAATTCTAGTGAGAGAGTGAGGAGATAATTGTACGATTCCTTATGAGTATTTAACGAGTTTGGCTCAACAATTTATATTTCAAACATTAGAAGATATAAAAAGATTTGTCCTCTCATTTTGGTGAGATTCACACAGTCACATTGCAATGCTCTGAAGAACAGCCTATTTCGAAAAGAAGGGTGAATTTATTATGCAAAGGATAGCTATAATATGCACAAAATTAGGATGTAGTAAAGTTTCTTATTGTACGTTGGAACCCACTTCCTTTACTCATTGTAGGTGTCGGGCTACTAGCATTAAGATCTCCTTAAAAATTTTGTTTCGTAAACGGTGGTAATGGAAGATCACCCTGAGATAATCGCTGCAAGTGTTCGTCTATGGAAGCCGCTGAAAAACCAACCTGATAGTCAACCGTTCCACTAAAGCAAGGAAACGTTAATACACTTGTACATGTTAGAGTAACGGCGGCCTTTGATTGCCGCTACAGTAAAAACTTTCGTTAATTTGTGGGATCATTAATTTGAATTTCGATGAGATAATCACATTTTTTTCCGATTCAGCACAATGAAGAAAAGATGATGACATCAAAGCGGTGAGCAAATTCATAAGAGACCTGTCTGTTTCAATACAAGAAGATGAAAGAAAGGGAAAATTACTGATAAGAATTATAGGAGGATTCACTTGAATGAATGCCTTCAGGATATATTCCTTCAAAAAAAGCTGTTCTATATGGAAATGTTAATGATTAGCTTGTCCAATGAAAACTTGAAAGAACAGCCTATTTAGGAAAGAAGGGGAAATTCCTGGTGAAATTTTGGCAGCTATGACGTGAATGATCACTGTAACAAAGTGATATGTAACAATATGATATGTCATATCATGCTATGACACAACATATATACACAAGAAAGGAAACTATTTGCTTTAAAACAAAATTGCAATATGGACACCATCAAGAAGTTCAAATATCTGTACTCGCGCAGCTGTTCAGCAAGACCATATTAAGGGTTATGGGTTCAAATTCCTCCAGTGGTGGATCTTATGCATTGAGCATTTCCTTGACGTTTTATGCCCAGGATCAATAGAACATGTACAATAATGGTAAGTTGACAAGGAGAGGTCTCAGTCAATAAGCGGCTTATTTTATCAAAAGCCCATTCACAAATTTCGTAACGCTGAAGGGGACAAAAAATGTTGTCCATACAAAAAGTGATACGAACGGGTAGGTAGGTGTCAAAAATAGAAATTTTTGGCGTTATGAAATTTGTAAATGAACCCTTGAACTGCGAAAGTGCCCACTGGGCTGATAAAAAGGTACCGTCTCCGAAAGAATGAAAAGAGTTGCCAACAATATATTTCAAAAGATGAGCTGACATAAAAAGAAGGGAAAATATATGATGAACATTTTACCGACGAATTTTACGCGCCATTAATTACCAGTTTTCATTAGAGACGCATTTTTGCCCGCAAAACAATATATTTCACTGTATCTCATACTATTCGGGGTAATGGCTCATTCGGGGTAGTGGCGTTCGGGGTAGTGGCGTTCGGGGTAATGACCCATTCGGGGTACTGGCTTTCGGAGTAGTGACCCATTCGGGGTAGTGGCGTTCGGGGTAATGGCGTTCGGGGTAATGAGATGGAGCCGCTGCGCTCCCTCCATAATTAGAGGACCCACATCAGTTGGTAAGGTGTATTGCGAGGAAGCGCGCAACCCTAGGCAAGTATCAAGATTTTCATTTGGGTCTCAGTATTATTCCTGATAAATGGTTCCAGATTCCAAACATGTCCAGACAAGACAGTGGCCTTGTCGACAAATGAAACGGAGTACATGGCGGTATCGGCTGCAGCCAAAGAATCTATCTGGTGGCAAGGACTACAACAGAAACTATTCGGCCTTGCTCAGAAGGTTAAATCTTCTGCGGCAACAAGAGCGCAATCTAGCTAGCGGCAAGGGAAGTCGGTTGTTCTCAACGCAGTAAGCACATCGACATTCGTCATTATTTTGTGCGGGAGAAGATGGAAGAGAACGATGCTTATTGGGCTAACGGCAACACTCCTGTCACGCCAGAGCGCCAGCGTCCCTATTCTGTTTAACGTCCTAGCTAACACTACGACGATCTCCGTTGGATACTCAGCCGTTGGATACCAGAACAGACGTTGCACAGTAGGACGAAACTGAACATTGACGGTCAAAACCTCTGAGAGATGTTTTAGCCCATAGGTATCTTCGGTACATTATTTTGAATTAGCATCCCGAGTAATAATAAAAAATAATTTTTAAATTAGACTAAATAAGGCACCCGAGCAAAAATATATTTTTGAAAACAATTTTTTTGGGCAATCATTACTTCAGCAAAGTTTTAATTCTTTTTATTTTCCACAGCTTTGCTGAACATACTTCATATTTTTGACTTCGTTTTCACGGTTAAATTGTAAATTTAACCAATTTTACCATAAATAACAGTTTTTTGACCATTTCTATGCTCAATGTGCAATTTACGAACATGACATGTTCTACAATATTTTATATATTACAAAAATACACAAATTTGCCGAATATACCAAAGCTGTGAAATCGTCACATCCAAAGATATAATGAAATTATTTTAATATTTATATAATTTTCGACCATTTTTCTAAGCAAGTTTCTCCTGAATCGGCACTTTTCGGCAGCCATATTTAGTATACTTTGATGCCTTATTATATCAGTTAAAGCCTCATGGCAACAGAATGATCGGGTCTCACAGGGCTTATTGATTTCAACCATTTTTTTTTTTTGACGAGCTTGGAATTTTGATCTTAATTAGTTTTTTGACCTTTTTGTGTTTATTCCACGACTGGCGTGAGGGGAGAATAGTCGTCTCACTTTGAGTGAGCGATTCCGACACTCGAATGCAGTGAGAATGGTCACTATGAATGAACTCGAGTGAACTCTCGCTGTATTCCGAGAGTCGGTTTACATCGACTGTGGTCGTTGTCTCGTGACTTTTCCATCCCGACGAGAGTCGTAACGTTTTGGTGTATCGACTGACTTATAAATGGATATGAAAAAGTTAGTTTTATTGGAACTTTTTTGAATTCTGGCATGTGTGTCAACATACACAAGCCAAGTAGCCAAATTTACTAGCGCATTTGCCCAGAAGGACACGCGGCGTTCCCCAGAGGAAAGTAACTACCACGGTTTTGTTCCTTTTTACTTCATTCTTATGATAGACAACATTGCGGTGCTTTATCAAACGCGGTTGTTCATTCTATGGAGCAATACTTGGTTGTGTTAAGTGGTTTTCCTTTTGATCTTAGTGCAGCACCAGTTGTTCGTTTGATTTTACTTGTTTTGCAATATACCATATCGTTTTATTTGTACCGTGCGGGATCCCCTAGTACCGCACACTTAATCCACTAAATTCATAATTCATAATTTTATGTGATCTTGTTATCCATTTAAGATAAATATATACTACGTGAACATTTTTCATATTGCCACAACCTTGCGTGTTCCCTCCCATGTTCTTTTATTAACACAAAAAACTAAAATTTTAAAGATTTTTTGGGGATTTATTAAAAACTAGTGGTCCCGGCAAACTTCGTCTTGCCATCAAGTAGGCTGTTGAAAAATGTCTTGAAATCTTCCATACAAAACGGTAGATTAGTTTACTCCCGTTTTCCTAAATATTCCGAAAACTTTCCTAGACTTTTTCCCCGCACGAACACGTCGCATCCCCTGTCGAATAAAACTGTGAAAGAATTATGCAAATTCGTTGCCACGTTCAAAAGCCATTTCGTGACATACAAACAACATTCCATTTTTATTTATATAGATAGATAGATACACTCCCGTGCATAAGTTTGGGTTCACCCCCTCAAAAACATACAAAAGTGTTCTGTCCATATCTCTGTGATTACACGTCCAATTGAAACTCTTTAAGCCGCATTCAAAAGGGAAACCTAAACTTTTGCACTATACACCATACTGAGGGGTGAACCCAAACTTTTGCACGATGACTTGACTGACTGTTTCATTGATTTTGAATACTTTTCAGATTTTTCCGCCAAAATTTCGTGGGGTCTCTTCAAAGAATATAAGATTACGATTCTAATGACACTTTGATTTAAAGTTTTGGTTGACCCAATGCTGAGGAAATTAGATATGATTTTTCAGTGTGTTTTTTGAAAAATGTCACAACTTCAAGTAAAAATTTAGTATACAAAGTTCAAAGAATGTTTTTGGAGAAATACATACGAAGTAAGAATAACTCTTTGCCTTTCGAATGCGACTTAGAGAGTTTCAATTGGACGTGTAATCACAGAGATATGGACAGAACACTTTTGCATGTTTTTTAGGGGGTGAACCCAAACTTATGCACGGGAGTGTAGATAAGCTGCTTATCCCGAAATTCTTTTTTTTTTTTTGTGGCTTTTGAAATCATTAAAATTCTACATCGATTTTTCCAATATTTGCTGAGATACAGTCGGGTCTCCTATTAAACGCATTCCTATCACGACACACCAGAGCATTATAGGAGACCCAGGGCTTATGAAATTTTATCAATTTGGGGGTGTTGTTATCTCGTATGCGTGAAGAGATAGCACAGAACAGTTTCAGCACTCAGTACGATCTACCTTTAGGAGTTGAAGATCATGCTTTTAGTTGAGAACTTGGCCTGTAGGGGCTTTCTCTGACTTACACTATATGAACCTTGAGGGATAAGAATGCAAACTTTGTAACATATGATATCTCTAGATTCTTATGTTTTGGAAGGTTGGTGTCTTCGCAAGAATTGTTTATTTTGATACGAAATTAAGCAACCAGGCGGCGCTAGTGAGCATGGAATATTTGTATTGCGGATAGCTCAGTGGCCTGACCACTTACAAAGATGGCGTCTTCGGCAAAGTTGTTCAGTAACACAAGAGCTAACATTATTTGAGCCAAAAGTTTCGAGATTTTTCTACCAGGCGGCGCTAGTGAGCATGAAACTCTTGATTTGCCGATTGCTCAGTAGCCTGATCACTTACAAAAATGGCGTCTTCGACAAAGTTGTTCAGTAGCACAAGGGCTAACATTATTTCAGCCAACAGTTTCGAGATTTCGCCACCAGGCGGCGCTAGTAAGCATTTTAGGTTATCTCACGAAGACGACAAACAAAATGCATGGTTTGTTAAAATGTATTTGATCAAATGAACTATATTCAGAGTTTATTTTTGGAAATAACTATAAATAGGTTTGACATCACCTTATATAGCAAACAATTATTATTCCTCACAGTTGTTAACAAGTATATTTTTGATTCATGTTCAATCAATTATGAAACATCAAACTTCAAAATTCAACAATATTTTAGTGGACTAAAAGCTAAATATGCATGATTATATAATATTTTGCAATGCTCACTCAAAATTTTGTTTTGCTTTAATATCATATCGTTGCTGCTTTATTGACAAAAAAAAAAGCAATTGCAAAAATCATAATCAAGCGTGCAACGACAAACTATCATAGTTCGAGCTAGATTATCCAAAATTTGGCCATCTTTCGGCTCCAGTTAGCATGTATGTTATGCGCCCCTAATCTACTTTCTTAAAAAATGATAGCTAATGAAGAACTCTGCCGAAGGCATAATCAGGGTGTCTACCACATGGAAAAACCTGGAAAACTGTCAGGGGATTTTATTCAACCTGGAAAAAAAACTGAAATTCTCAGGAAATTGCGATCATAATCAGGAATATTATTTTGAATCTGTAATTCATGATAGAATTGTTCACGACAAAGGATTTTTGCGTCAGAACCCAGAGCTAACTATTATTTGCCAGTAAATTATCTTGAATCGAGTATGAATTGTATCGACTTGCCAAAACATGAATGATTTTTTTTAAATATATCTAAATGGCGCCGTCCGTATATGCTGCAATTTTTCCAAGAAATCCACCAATCATTCCTACACATTTTTCATTTTTTAGGAATTCTGCCTGATGTTTTTCAAGGAGCTCCTGCACAGAATTCTGCAAGATATTATCCATCCATCCAAATCCAATTGATTTGTTTTTCTTTTTTTTTATTATCTCAGCAAAAATCTAGAAAATCTGCTAAAATTGATTTCTTCTAGAAATTCTCATTTATCAAGGGTGACTCAAGAACATACACAATTTTGCTATTTGCTTTAGCAATACGTCATGATTTTTTTAACAATTTCTCAAGTTTCAGGAAAATTTCATTCATATTTCCCTAAAAAAACTCCTAGATGAATGCTTGAAAAAAAAAAATTGGAAGACTTCATTTAGAAATCTCTTAGAATTACTGGAGAAATTCCCAAAGAAATTTTATGAGTAATCTCGAAAGTAATTCCTGAAGGTAACCGTAAAAAAATCCTAGTTTAAATCTTAAATAAATTCTGAAGGACAATTTTGTGAGAAATCCTGAGAAATTCCTATTAGCATCTCTGGAAATGTTTTGATTGAATATTCCACAGTTTTTAAACGGGAGTCTTAGAGGATGTTCTAGAAAGCCCGATGGCAGAATTACCGGATAAAATCATGAAGGACTAAGGGCTTTATTGAAAAAAAAAAATGAAATAAGTTATGAAAAAAAAAAATGTTTGTGGTATTTTTTGGAAAAATCTAGGTTGTACATATTTAGAAATATCCAAAACAAAATTCTTGGAGTAATTCCTCAAGAAAAGGAAAATCTCTCAAATAAAGATCTATCCATCTATCTAACCTAAACAAATCATCAAAGTTATATCTGAATCTTTGGACAAATACCTAAAATAATTTCTGATGAAATAATTCCTTGAGAAAATCATTGAAAAAGCATTCAGTGATACAAACGGTATTATTTGTCGTAATGTCACGAAAACTTGAAAATAGTTTTACAAATATTCTCAGAAAAATGTCTGATCTGATTCCATGAGGAAACGATCTCTTTGCTCTTGATTACTGTTAGGTTTCGTTTTGTTTTTTGATTACTGTTACAATTTTTAAAATTATTGAAAAAAATTTGAAATAAAAAAAATCGATTTTGGAAAAACAATCTGGTATTTAACTATTTTTAATTTAAAATTTCGTAACAATAATTTAATTAGGAACTCTCGAAACATCGGTAAACATATTTTTTATGTTAAAATATCGTCACTAACCAAATAGTTGTATTTTTGTGTATTAGGTATCCAAATAATCCATGGAAATTAATCTCTTTTTGCACGAGAACGCAGTAATAATATCATGGATATCATGGAATTTCTCAAAGAACTCGCGATGAAATCCTTTAACTCTGCAATAATTTATGTCCTGAATGAAAATCGTGAGAAAATCCGAAAACAAAATGTTGAAAAGATGAGAAATTATGGTCCAATCAAGATGGTGTATTAGAAGATGAAAAAGCTATCGTGGAGAATAATATATGCGTCAACAACACAATTTTTAAATATGCACACTTTTTTTTTTTTTAAAAAAAGAGATGCTTGAAAACCGATAAAAAATTGACGTATCGCCTTAATTTGAATTAAATTTATAATGATTTTAAATAAGGAAAACAATTCGGAGCACACAAGCATAACGGCAAACCATCACAATTTGAAAATTCACACTTTTTATTATGTATCATATTTGAATTTAATATGGTCAAACTACAATTCCGGTTAAGCACTTCCTGTCCCCCAGTATCAGACAGTTTGATTTGTTACATGATATCTTTGTAATTTTTGCTTAAATGTCTCAAAATACATTTATTTTTTATAGATTTTATTGATCATGGTATCAAAAATGTTTTATTGCATTTTAATAATAAGAATAATGAAAGTTCAGAACAACGACTTGCACGATTTGCAGACTAATGCATTGATTAGACAATGTAATAATACTCCTGGAGTAAAAACATTAACTGATATACAAATTTATAGAATTCGAAGCATTGAAAGATCAAGTCCGGTATTGAGGGACACCTTTCATGATTGGTACTAAATTGTATCATCAAAAGGCAATGTTAAAATTTATATTTTCAAATATGTGTTTGTACGCTACTAAAATGATAATATTTATCATAAATGGGCTTGATGCAATCAATAGTTTTAATATTATTAATTTGACAGCTTGGATGTCCGATACTGAGTGATCTATTGTAATTTTAATAAATTTCTGAAATACCAAAATAACTTGGAACTTGTATTGAATAAATTTGTGAATGATTGTCATGAATTAGTAATTCTAGTAGATATTTAGAAGAAAATCTTGAAGGAAAAGAATTCCTAGAAAATTACAATTGTTACAATCCTTCAAAAATATAATGAGTTATTCCTAACGGTATTTACAAAGAATTACTGAAGATTATCCTAGAAGAATTCAATTTAATTTCGGGAGGAATCTTGCACCACTCTTCCCCTATGGCTACCTCCATAATTTCTCCACGACTTACTTCAAGGATTGCTCCACAGATTTTTCGCGATTCCCCAATGAACTTTTCTCAGCTCTCAAAACTCCCCAGGAATCTTGCCAAGTGTACATAAACAAATTTATATTTCTTCAAATATTGATCAATTAATGCAATAAACGATTCCTCCAGAAGCGTGGGTTCGATCCGCACTCTAATCGGGAGAAGCTTTTCGTCAAAAAATCTTTATTTTATGTATGGCTACGGACACTGCCTTATGTTGATGATTGATCAGCCTGTTCAAAGTGTTACCGTTTGAGATAACAAAAAAAGAAAAGAGAATTGGAAATGTAAAGTTGACGCATTTGTATGTCTCATATAACTAAAATATACTAAAACTAAAATATAAGAACGTTCTTTGTGAGACTTCGCATGCAGTAGCCGAAGGTTGAGAATATCCAAATAATTTTTCAACTTCAAAATGGATTTAAAAAAAATAAACTGGTAAAATGTATCCTACGTCCTTTTCAATTCTCCATGAACAGAAAGTGTGCATGCAATTGCGTCATCTCTTCCTTGTCCAGTCTACATCTCTTCGTTCCTCTCGTGAGCCTTCAAAGCAAGTTGAGCCGACCCTGAGTTAGAATATTAAAATTCTGAGCTAGTCGATTCTCGCAAAAGGTTGATGAAGATAGAGTCTTTTAATAGTATACATCTGAGAATCACGTCAGTAATTAACCCTGAAATCTGCCTGGGAATTCCTTCTGTAATTTCTTTTAGGGAAGAAAGAAGGCTAATACCCTTTTCATAGAATTCACACAAATAATTACTTGCATTTTTGCCATGTTGTTTCCTACTTGAAGCTGTCTCTAAACCAGATTCTTTCCCCTATTGCGGTATTTTGTACACACAAAAATTTTAAAAAGTGTATCGATTGTGTTCAATCACTAGACACGAATCGATCAGTTGCTTGTTCTGGTTCCTTTTCTGCGTGGACAATCCGGGTGAGGTTATCGGCAACAAGTAGAACACCGAAAGAGCATACTTGGAGAATACGAAATCCGTTGTTTTACCCAGTCTGAGTGCATAATCTTCAGCTTGATCTCGGCGGCCGTCGACGCTACCAAATGAATTCCGGCTGGCATTAAAAATGTCCAGGTAATATCCGGCTGATTTCGTTCTTTTCGATTGTAATCCGGAACTGCAGATCGTTAGATTCTTCATGGCCGTCATCAGCACCGGATACTTTCCCAGGGGAATCGCTTTATTGTCCAAAAAGCAGCTGATCAAACACCGGGGTCCGATCAGAACCGCTGGGCTGCCGGATGTTTTCGTAAGCCGCTCCGGAGAACTGTTCAAAGACGTGCTCTTAGTTTCACTTCTTGATTGTTGTTATTCACTGGCACTCGTGGCATTAATTATTGAACGTTTCTAAACTTCCCGAAAAAGATTTTTCCGACGAAAACGCGAGTTTACCAAAATTTTACGCACAAACTTCGATCACGAACCCGACCCGGTTTTTCTCTTTCAGTTCGATTGAAAACTTGAAACTTAAACACCATAACATGCGATTAGGGCGAATTAGTTTCCATCTTCACCAACAACAAAACAACAATTTGGGTTTATTTGTAACTGTTTTCGAAAAATATGTTATAATTAGATTTGATTCGATAGGTATTAAATTCAACGGTGATTATTATCTGTAAAATATGAATGGTTTACTAGGCATCAGATTTTAAAGCTCAATGTTTGCAAACTGGGTTCCGCCCTAATCGCAAGTTATGCTAGCTTATCATGATTGACGTTTCTGTTAATGAACACATCTGAATGTGAGGTTTACTTCGTCACTCGCATAGAAATGAATTTGTCACCTCATTCGAGTCGACTCTCTGAATCGCAACAAAAGGTTCATTCGAGAGCGAAGTGACCATTCTCGATTCCTCTCACTCCACTCGAGGAATAACCACGTTTGTATACTCACAGTGCAATACTCTGTATTAGTTATATCATAGAATAACATATTTGAAAACACCTTTATCACACAAAAACTGCTCAATTTTAGCATCAAATCGTAGTTGTCGACGGTAATTTGGCTTTTGTCACAATGCGTGAAAATTTAAAGAACAAATAATAATATGGTCGGTGTTCAAACAGACTGAACCAAGTGTTTTTTTTTTAATGATTTTAGGATGCTTCTCAAAAAATGGTTGAAATCAATAAGCCCTGTGAGACCCGATCATTCTGTTACCATGGGGGTTTAACTGATATAATAAGGCATCAAAGTATACTAAATATGGCTGCCGAAAAGTGCCGATTCAGAAGAAACTTGCTAAGAAAAGTGGTCGAAAATTATATAAATTTTAACATAATTTCATTATATCTTTGGATGTGACGATTTCACAGCTTTGGTATATTCGGCAAATTTGTGTATTTTTGTTGTGTATAAAATGTTGTAGAACATGTCATGTTCGTAAATTGCACATTGAGCATAGAAATGGTCAAAAAACTGATATTTATGGTAAAATAGGTTAAATTTAAAAATTTTACCGTAAAAACGAAGTCAAAAATATCAAGTATGTTCAGCAAAGCTGTTGAAAATAAAAAGAACTAAAACTTTGCTGAAGTAATGACCGCCCAAAAAATTTTTTTTCAAAAAAATATTTTTGCTCGGGTGCCCTATTTAGTCTAATATAAATATTATTTTTTATTATTACTCGGGATGCTTATTCAAAACAATGTCTCGCAGACACCTATGGGCTAAAACGCCTCTAAGAGGTTTTGACCGTCAATTTTCAGTTTCGTCCCACTGTGCGTTGGTTGAGCCGCACCTCCTAGTGAATAGACGTTCGTGACGTGCCTTCTCAATCTTGCTGATGTCACAAAGACAACAGTGCTCAGGCAACACAACCAGCTAAGTACGCAACGTTTTTGAGTAACATTTCTTTGTGGAATTCTTGGATAACTTGTGTAATGATTCCTGTTGGAGTCCTTCGAAAATCTAAGCAAATCTGTAAGAATTATAGCGGAAAAAATATAAAAGAACTCATGTAAGAGTTCTAAAAGGATTCTCTAAAGAAAAACTAGAGTTCTACATGAAAGAATCACAAGAGAAATATTAGGAGCAATATCGAAAGGATTACATAGACCAATTTATTGAGCATTCTTGAGACTATTTCTCGGCGTAGGTTGTAAGGAATATCGTGCTAGGTCCCAAAAATTCTAGCTTAAGCGCCAGACGATGCAAGTCATCTGCTACAATTAACTTTTGTTTGTTTGCTCACCCTTACGACAAACTTTGTGTTTTTAAAATGGCATCCATATCTTCCGATAACTCTTTTATAATTTATTGTCAAAATTTCCACATTAATCCAATCTTAATAACTATAACTGCAAACTATTCGAAACTAGGGAGCCGGATCCTATTCTCGGCCCTTTTGATTCGCTTCGGCAGTGGGGATTTTTCAAAGCTATTGAGCTCATATTTGGCCACAATATGCGTCGTTTTGAAGTGCTTTTTAATGCAAAGTTTCAGACGATTCGGTCGTGAAAAACCCTTCATGCCAATGTGAATCATGGAAGTGCCCAAGTAGTTCTGCACCTTAAGTGTTGCAAATCAATTTATATCAAACGTGCTGTGAAAATTTCGTCCGAATCGGTCCATAGATAACAAGTCTAATTAAACTGTACATCTTGAACCAAAACCAATTTTTGCTGTTACGGGTAATGGTCTCCTTGTTATTTGGAGCATATTAATCAATATTTTGTGTAACATTGATGGCTCCTTCCTGAAAGAAGAACTAATTCTGGTGCTTATTCTTGTTTCGACGGGAATTCATCTCGTCGTGATGGTTTTTCGAACGCTGGAGTAGAAACTAGTTCTCCAATGTTGTGCTCGACAGACTCTCGAAACTAAAATATATTTACCGTTTTGTCTCAAATTCCGAACAGACTCATATTCCGAACACTCGGTTTTTGTATGGCGATTTGGTTGAAATGTTTCGCTGAAATATGTCACCAAATAACAAGGAAATGGCAGTCAATTGCAATTTAATTTTAACGTCTCCAATATAATTTATACTGCGGGAGTAGTAATGACTCTCTAGTTTGAGACCAGTAGAACAAGCTCAGATAAATTTATTTGCGAAATTATTCATTTGAATACGATTTATTCGTACTGTTTGGAATTTGAATCAAGGTGTTCGGAATATGAGACAGAATGAACACAGTGTTCGGCATTTGAATCAAAATGTTGTTCTATACTTTTACGTGAAAACAATACTAATACTAATTAAATCAACATTATTATTGGTACACCCAACAGCTAACAGTTAGACTTTGCGAAGAATTTAAAATTTACACAAATATTTACCAATTTATGCCAATCAGATGCATTTGAAGTCACTGTTGGCCTTAAGTGTTCGGAATATGAGTCAAAACGGTACACTATTTTTTTTTCTTAAAATACAACACAAAATCACTGAAACTTTAAGTTTCGTCCAGACAGCCAACAAAGTACGGATACAAAACAATGATCAAAACTCAACAACATGCATTTGACGTTTCATCGTAATATACAACTTGCACAACAACTTGCGTACAAGTTTGAATCACACAACTTGTATGCAGTGAATGTACAGTGCCGTTCGTTACTAGCAAAATAATTCTCGTGAACAAAATCATAATCTGTTGCACTCACTTGGTAGACAGTGCACCGTTTTTAGGCGGAACATGTGTTATGTTAGTAGTGCAATCAGCACTTCCACAGCACATACTAGGTAGGGCAATGTTCCAGTGGACATTTGGCATAATGAAAATTGTATGCCATATTTCACCTTGTTAGAAGTGGTTTTCGTAGAAATTTTGGATTTCAGTGAGATTCTTGTATTGTATTTCTTATGAAATAACAGATTTCGTCTGGAATGAAACCGAATTTTATGCTTGCAATTCCCACTGGTTTCCTTGCGAATCCTACTATAATTCTTGTGAATACGACTGCCAGCCTTATTAATTTGATTGGAATCCTTGGGATTCGGAATCCTCATTTCAAAAATTATAGTCAAAATCTTAAATATTCCAGACGGAAATCTAAAAAGATTTCAGTCGGAAATCTAAGAATTTCAGTCAGCAATTTAAAAAAAATAGTCGAAATTTCAATGATTTCAGTTGAATTCGCAAGGATTCTAGTCCGATTCGCCAATATTCCAGTTAGATTCGCAAGAACTCCAGTCAAATTTGCAAAGATTTCAGTCGAATTCACAAGTAGATGAAAAACCCGAATTTGGTACTATACCATTTAATTCCACTAGAGTTTGTATCCTTTGATAGATACGCGCATTTCGACCTCAAATGTAAGGCCGTCTTCAGTGTCGTGTACTAGACTCGACTTATATTCCAGTCGGATTTGTGAAGCTCAGAATCGATGTTGGCAAGCGGGAGCCCCACGAAAAACCTTTCATTCCATTCTGACGTTACTATAGGAGTGAGGCGTTAAAGTAGTGCCATGCCTACACGCTCGTTCAGATCTACTCAAAAGTGAGTAGATTTCGACTCACTTCGGAACAAAGTGGAACTGCTCAAAAGTGAGTAACACCATCGTTACTCACTTTAGAGTAACATAGTCAAATGTCCAATATGGGAGTAACACTTACTCACTTCGTTTAATCTGAAATTTGCGAAAGTGAGTAGATGTCACTCACTTCAGGAAATAATAATTTTGGAAATAAATGTATTATGTTATTTATAAAATCAGAAGAAGTATACAAAGAGCATAACATTTATTCATTATCTCATACATAATACATAATAATATTACATGATAACAAGTAAAAAAATTGTGATATTTGTGTTGAAATTTTCGCTGCTCTGGAATGGATCCCCGGATGTTATAAATATCTGGGGCATTGATGAAAGTCATGGAGGATGTAGTTTGACCGATCCAGTAGCCTTCCCGGTTATACTGTAAAGAATTGATAATTAGTCCAATAAAAAGAACGACGGTAAAACTTACAGTTTATATTTTTTTTTTGCGGTTATTTGATCAAAACCTTGGTCATTTTCAATCCGACCTCGCTTCACTTGATATCAGGATTATTGACTTCGCAGCACTAATCTGGAGTTCGCCGGTTAAACTTCTCAAGCGCTCTGCCGGCTCGGCTTTTATCTCGACTGTTTTTGAAAACAGTCCGACATCACGGCGACGGAAGAAATTTCACCATAACGGAGGATTTGTCAGTTCGAGCGCGCGAAATTTTCACAAGTCTTTGACGTTTACAAAGTGAGTCAAATATGTTTGTGTTTACTCAAAAGTGAGTAAGGTCGTTTTCTTTCATGGTTGAGTAAAAAGTTACTCACTTTGATAAAATAAAGTTACTCACTTTTGACAGCTAACTTGAAACTTCAAAAGTGAGTCAAAGTTACTCTCTTTTGAGTAGATTTGAACGAGCGTGTACTAGATCGTTTGATGTTCGATCCGCTGCTACATTCTCGGATATCTTTCAACAGGCTTTTGATTGTCAGCCATCATAACAGGGTTGGAAGACAAGATCTATGACAATGTTCATTCAGTACCACACAGGATTCAAAAGGATTTAATTTGGATTCACAAATATCCCAGTCTGACTTGTCAGGATTCACAAGTATTTCAGTCAGATTCGCGAATATTACAATTGAATTTTCAAGGATTCCACTGATATTCGTAAGGATTCCATTCGAATTCACAAGTATTGCAGATTCGTTGGGATTCCAGTTAGATTCTCATGTCTTCCAGTCGCAAGGATTGCAATCGGATTCACAAGCAATTAAGTTGGATTCCAAGAATTTCAGTCGGAGTTACAATCCTTCAGTCATAATCCCAGTCAGATTTGCAAAGATTTTAGTCTAATTCGCAGGGTTTCCACTCGGACTCAAAAGGATTTCAGTCGAATTCACAAATACTTCTGATGGATTCACAAATATCTCAGTCTGATTTGTCAGGATTGAGTCCGATTCGCAAGGATTCCATTTAGATTTGCAAGGATTCCACTGATATTGTAAATATTCCAGTTAGATTTTTTCAAGATTCCAGTTGGATTTTAGTCAGATTCGCGAGAATTCCAATCGGATTCGCAAGGATTTTAGTCAGATTGGAATTACTGTCAGATTTGCAAAAATTTCAGTCGGTTTAGAACTCCTGTCTTATTAACAAAGATTTTTGTCAGATTTATAAAACATTCTATCGGATTTGCTGGAATTCCAGTCAGATACTCCTACCGAAATGCCAATAATTGGCATTAAAATCACAGAAATCCTGAAGTATCTCGAAGGTTTCCAATGGAATTTTGAAGAATCAGAAGCAGATTATTTTACAAGGCCTAAATTGTCGCTTAAATTCATTTGCATGATTCATTTGGTTCAAATGGCAATGATGAGAGCTTAAAGATAATTTTCTGATTAAACTCGGTTGTCTAATAAAGCTTGACAAAGTAAAAGAAGGCAATTATTGTGCTAGAATCGCTCCAGCAACAATGTTTCTGAATTCAAAAATTGATTCTTCTGGAGCATTTCCGGGTTCGGAACTCCGAAATCATACCGATTTCCATTTCACTGTTGTCATATTCCATTAAGCAGTTCGAACCGCTATAATCCACCGGCAGAAGTCTGTCATACGAGGAACACGCACCTTCCGCATCTCGTTAATTCTCTCATGAAAATTCGTTATTAATCGAAAATGATTTATCATTAAAAACATGGATATTTATTGTCGTTGCTCAACTGCGAAGCGACTCCCGTTTCGTATGGCATTCGCATGAATTATTTCGAGAATCTCCTCCGAAAGCGCTGAATATTTTTTTTTAGAGCACACGCACGTACAGACATCGACCGAGCTGAATAAGCTTTTATGCTTGCTTGGGTTCTAGCACCTCGCAATTTAATTTTTGACAATGACCAAATTACCGTTTCCATTTCGTTGATACACGAGGAGTGAAATCCCGGCTGGCTCTGCATACTTGGTTTGACTGCCACTGCCCGGTGAATTGCTCGCTTCGAGGGTCACACGAGGGACTTGAAAATAATTTTTGCTCACCAGGCGTCGGGAAAATCCCCTTTGACAAATGAACGATTTTTTTTTCATATTATTTGGGCATTGATTGGTGTGACCAGAAGGCAAATTTATTCCGGAAATTTTATTACGATCAAACATTTGCGTCTGATTTTATTGATTGGTTGGTTTCATTACTCATTAACGGTGATTGTGATCCGTTGGGTAAACGTGGGAAGTAGCATTTGAAATTAATGCGAACAGAAGGCAAGGTGTTACAATCGCAAGTTTTTTGACCGATCTGTAACAATATATTATTGTATTTAAAATTTCAGTTTTAAGGTTCAAGAACGAGAGAGATAGTATACTGTGTTTATCTAGACTAGGTCATGGAAAATAGAACATAAAACGATCTCACCAATCTATTTTTCCACCTTTGTTGGCTTCTATTAGTTGCTGTTTATCCTTCGCAACTTAGTTGTTTTAAGTCTGAATTAGGATGAGGGTTTTAGAATGGATCAAGATCGTAATACGTAGTAATTTATAGAAAAAAACTGTTATGGTATCTGTCAAACTTGGAAAATCTTAACAAGAAAATTCAACTCGGAGTTTTTCAGCCTTTAGTGCGCGTAATGCTGGACGACCCACGTTATGGTTCCTTCTCCAGTCAGTCGCGAGCAAGTCAATTATGGTTATTCTGATGATTGAATATGCGGGTTTCCGAAGCACAGAAAACTTCTCCGTTTGTGGCTCTTCGCCCTTCCATTCGCAGTCGTTCAGCAGCCCTTACTTATCCAATCGATTTCTTCGCTCAGCAGTCAATGTATGGAAACTTAATTAAAATGTTACTGCGACGGCTGTTGCAGAAAACCGCATGTCGACACACTCTTCCCCTACACTTATAGGAGTTGGGATAAGAGACCCTATGCGGGTTGAGATGAGGATGGTAGTCCTTGGCCGACTGGGCCCTTCCTTCCCAGCAGGGCGATGACGATGATCCCAAAGATTAGTTCCTGGCCTGAGAACGGCTTGGCGATAAGGGGGAAATGCGTCAGCAAGAGAAGTTTTACTTAACGATTCTTCACGCTGATTAGTTTTATGACATGTATCCCTTCGAGCTGCGACGTCCCGTCCTTCGTTGACTCATTTCAATGAACACATCAAAAATTAAATTGTAATTTCACGTTTAGCAGAGATTTGAACCCTGGTTTAGCAAGTGAAAGTCCCGTCCGATACCTCTCGGTCTCTTATCATTGATCAAATCCAATTACGCTTTGAGCAGATATCATTGAAAAATGAATGTGATCGAATTCACTTACTTCCAAGTTTTCATATATCAAAACTTACGCCTGCTGATATTAATTTTTGTTTTTACTGTGTAGCGTTGGCGTTGGTGTGGGAAAACTGTAGTTAAACTAGTGCGAGCTTCGTGTGCATAATGGTGAGGGTGGCAGCATTCAAGTTGTTTTCATCTCCATCGAGTGGTTTTTCAGACCAGTCATTATGACACCATAAATTTAAATATTGTTTAATGGGGCGGCGTTGGCAGGCAGTTGATGACGAACAGGAACAACCGTGGATGATGGTAGAGTATCGTGTGGGATCGGCAATTGCATGGAAGAACATGCGTATGTTCTGTCACTTTTGAATGTGAAACATATTGTAAGTAAGCAATTCATCCCCTTATTCGATTCAATGAATTATTGAATGGACATTTGAGTTCAATTTTTGTTTTATTTATCAGGCAGATGTTGCTGTTTGACGGTCGTCGTTATGAGAACGACTCTCTCTAATCCTGCCTAAAGCGTATCAATTGTGTTTCTTTCAACCCCCATGCTGCATTTTCAAAAAGTTGATCCGATAAATCTCACGTCCTAATCACCCAGAGGCGAGCCTTCTGGCTGGTCGAAAACAAAAACCACCCAAAATGTCTAGACATTTACAGACTTGTTCGATCTGGGATCGGCAGATGAGGCACATTAATCACGACTTATGTCAGTCAACTTGATAAAAGTAACGGTATTGCATTGACCGTATATCAAGTAGGAAGCGGTTTTAGAACTCATGTATTTTGCTCGTAGGATTTTTTTTTCTCTGATGGTACCATTGGACCGTATTTGGTCCCACCTCCACCCCATACGCTTCGTTAGTAGTTGGGAGGCTTATTGGACGAGTTATCATAGTGATATTTGGTTTTTAATTCATGTTTCTTCATTTTCTTTTTAACTTTCATTCTTGCTCCCGCGTATGTCCATCATCATGATTCATATCAATCCATCTTTGACACATCTTATACACATTCTCTTGAATGAATAAATGCTGTTTGCCTGCTTTACTTCGGTAGGTAGTCGGTTGAAGAGTTGGAATCCTTTGAAAAAGAGACAGTTTTGAGTTCCAGTTTTCTTAAAGTTCGGTAGTCGTAGATCCGATGCTGCTCTTGTGTTATAATTATGTATATCCGTTCCATATTGAATATTTCCTGTCAAGTACGTTGGTAGTAATTGATTCTTAATTTTGAATACGAATTCCAATGTTCTTACAATGATCCTCTCCTCGACATTCATCCATTGGAGACACTCACGCATAGTAGCTGAAGAAGTTGTACGATGACACCCTAGAATAAGTCGCATGGACTTGTTCTGTATTTTCTGCATTCGACGTTTTTTTCTTCTGTTGGCAAGGAACAGCACAGACGGACAGTATTCAAAATGTGACGCCACGATTGCTTTATATAGCATGATTTTTGATCCGACATCTAGAAATCTCGCATAACTTCTGATCTCGCCCTAAAAGCCATTGGTAACCATGTGTGTAGCTTGTTGTTTCTGAGCATTTGAATGGATTTTCATGTTATTTAACAACACTATGTGGAAGAAAGGATCATTATCTACCTGCCCGTGATGTTGGTTTGGATGCTTATTCTTTCATTTGCTCAGAAACAACGAGCTACACACGTGGCTACCAATGGCTTTTAGGGCGTTATCTCAGAGTATGCGAGAAATGAATTAATTCTGCAAATAACATCTAGCTTTTGTGCAGCTTTTCTTATTGTGTAGTCCACGTGATCATTGAATGAAAGCTTATCGTCAAGAATTACTCCTAAGTACTCTAAGTTATCCACTCTTTCTATTTCTTGTCCATCGATATGTAGCGGTTGAATATTTCCTTCCTTAATTTTGTTAGTTATGACCAAATATTTTGTTTTCTTAACGTTGAGCAAAAGCTTTTTAGATTTCAGCCAATTGCTTACTCTGAGCAGTTCTGCTTCAAGTGCATTATACGCCTCAACAAAATCATCAGCGATGATGAATATTACTGTGTCATCAGCAAACATGTTTACTTCACCGTTCGTCATAATCTCCTTAATATCATTCATATAAATAATAAATAACAAGGGTCCTAATACACTTCCTTGAGGAACTCCCAACTCGACATCAATGACTGCTGATTCTCTACCATCATACATAGTTGTTTGTTGTCTGCTGGTCAAATAGCTTTCGAACCATTTCAAGACTGAACCTCTCACGCCAATCTTGAACAATACCCCTAACAATTTAGTCCTATCAATAGTTTCAAATGCTCGCTTTAAGTCTATAAACACTGCTAGGATCACTTTTTCGCTTTTGTCTTCTTTTTGGTCGTTTCCACTTCAATAATAATAAATTGAGTGCTGTTTCACACGAGTGATTTCTTCTGAAGCCAGATTGTTCATTAATCAAAATGTTTTATTCTCTAGGAACTTGCATAGCTGTTCTTTTACGACTAACTCTAGCACATTTTCGTATAGTGGCAACATGTTGATAGGCCTACGATCTTCTGGTCTCTTTGATTGAGCCACTTTTGGTAAAGGCACAACCAAAGATTTTTCCAAGATGAAGGAAATTCTCCCCGCATCAACGACTTATTTATAACACATAAAAATTCATTCTTTATTGTTTGAAATCCATCCCAAAAGACTTTTGTGCTTAGATTATTAACACCTCCGCAAACCTTTAACCCATTTACTACTTTTTACAAATTGGTCATGCTTATTTCATGAAATACGTTCCACTCTACAACTCTAATTTGGGGCAACTCAACGTTTCCTTCATCTATTGGTACATCTGGAATACTGTTATGGATATCTTTGATGCTCTCAACGAAAAATTCATTCAATTTGTTTGATTTCACTGTTACGTCGATTTCATCGCTAGCGTTTTCAAATTCTACTCCTGGATCTCGATTCCTGATAGGTTTCATCATCTTTTTCAAAACTTTCCATACTTTTTTCGAGTCACCTTGACATTCCTGTAAGTCTTTGCTTATGTATTCAGTTTTCGTTTTACGGATTTCTATAACGTACTTATTTCTCAATCTTTGATACAATCTCCAGTCTGTGGCGTCACCTGTCCTTCTAAATTTGGCATATGCCCTGTCCATTGATTCCTTCATTCTATGTAGCTTTCCATTGTACCAATTTCAATCGTCATATATTTCAATCTCTTTATCTATTATCATTTTATTCACTGCAGACTCCAAAGAACATCCCAGAAGTGCTGCACTTTCGTCAGTTGAATCAAGCAAATTGAAATCACGCAATTTGTGTTGCAGTTGGCTACAAAATTTTTCCTTGGAATATTGTCTCCAGCTTTTAACGCTAATTTTTGTCGACTGTCTTAGCTGGTCCGTTATGTTGAATTTGAGTCCAATTGTTTCATGGTCCGATAATTTGTTATCTATCAGTTCAATAGCAGTTATTCTATCATCATTCGTGAATGCCAGGTCAATCATAGTACTACTTCTAATACTTACTCTAGTGGGGAATTGTATAGTTTGTCTCAATGACACAGAATCCATTACATTTTTTAGCTCACGTCTGTCACCTACCTTCACCCAGTTAATATTAAAATCTCCAACTATCAAATTTTTTTTTCCCAGCCCCTCCAAAAAATAACCCGTCCAGCCACCAGAAGACGCCGCACGGAGGACTGTGCTTAGAAGGGGAGCACATCCATTCTCCGTCAGTTTCAGATGGTGACTGAGACAAACTTGACCCACTTCGCAGGCAGCTAGCCTCAAACGACTCAGGAACACGGCAAAACGAACCACCGCGAGAGCAATGGACTATGGCTTATGGAAATCGATTGGACCAACAGCTCTCACTCTCCTACCTGTTCGGTGTGAGAGCAAAAAAGAGCGGAAGAGAGTGAAAGCAGATGTAAATATAGATTAGTTAAAAATAGAACTGTATCGGTAAGGAAGATACAGATAAAAACTGATTCCGGCACAGTAGTGGCCATGAGCACGGAGTGCCTTAGAAAAAAAAAAAAAAAAAAAAAAAAAAAAAAAACTATCAAATTTGTTCTTTCGTCGTCAAATACGTTCGGCAGCCACGAATCTTCAAGATGCTGTAGAAATGCGGCATCACTTGCATTCGGTGAGTGATACACTGCACCATAAATCCCAGAAAAATTTCCAGTCGATACATCAATCGCGAGAAACCAATTACCGGCAACTGACTCTTTTGAAATCACTTTTAGTTTGACTCCAGATCTCACAAACATAGTTACTCCCCCAGTGTGCCGTGATGTTGATAGACAATTTATCATAGAATATCCTTGCACTTCTAATTCATTAATATCATGATCACCTGTCAGATGCGTTTCTGTTAATATAGTCACTACGGGTCTTCGTCTTTTCAACAATAACCTTCCCAACCAGCACATATTGTTACAAGTAGCTTACAGCTACGGCTACTTAACATATTCAATAGTTACAATATGATACATTTGCAACATGGAAAAATACTGCTATGTAACCGAAAAAGCGCAAAAAGTCGAACCTTATGTAACTTGTTTGTTCGTTACATAAGAAGTTTACAAGCGACTGCTATGTAATTTGTTGATTACGCATGGGTTTTCCTGTGGCAAAATAAATGCAACGGCGTTGAAGTTGTTGTTACTTTCTGACAGTTTTGGAACCGAACAAACATTTTAGAATTGAATGTCAATAAAAGTAATACGTATGATTTTCGAACGCGTAATTATTCACTAGTACATAATAGATTCAACATGCAGATTTGAATTTGTGGTGAAATCAATGATTTTACTTGCTCAAAATTAACGCGCTCATAAAATAGATAATAATTTTATATTGAATAATACATGATACCTGGATTGTTGAGATATTATTCCATTAGAACTGACACAAAAAAAATGGAAATTGACACTGTTACTCAAATCAGCAGTGTTTTTGATTTTAATTTAATTGTTTGTGAAGATTGTGATTCCAAAATCACGTTGTTTCGTGTCCCGCATTTGGATTTTCTGGGTTGTCTATCATAAATCGCCATTTAATTTCACCTTGCTGCAGAAACACTTCCGACTAACTGTTTGAGGACAGCCAATCTAAAATGATGAAAACTATTAAAAAGCTGTTAGAGAGACTGCAAATTGTAAATTCAACAATTTTAATTAATTACTGGAAAAATATCTATGAATACAATAACTAGTCATAAAATAGTAAAGTTCTTGTATCAAAATTCACAATACGTATGAAAATTTTTGACATGTAGTGTTGGCCACTGTCAGCAAGTTACTCGTTTGTTACACAATAGTTACCCAGAAATCTTATGTTATTTTGAAACTGCTGTGTAACTATACTGAAACTGCCTTTAAATTACACTGCTGTCAATAGGGGAAGGGGTATTAAAATGAACACCTAAACGATATCGTCTTGCTTTTAATGGGAAAAACGATGAATTCGCGATAAATCATCAAATAATGTGCAAAAATCCCCTAAGCCAATTGACTGGAACCTTACAAAAGTATGAAAATTAAATACTCCGTCCAAGAAAGCAAATGGTTTGTGACGTGCTCAAATGGCTTAAATAGCTCGAAAGAAGGAAAATTCAAGCGTGTGCTATAATAAGGGCGCAAGTCGCATGATCAATTTCTCTTAATCGATCCTCTCTTCTGTGAATAAAGGTGACAAGATGCGGGTTTGTTAACAATTTTTCGCTACAAGACGCTAGGAAGTAATGCAATCTTGCGTGCTGAGGTGAAACAACGAATAGAATTTAGAAAATGATCAATTTGTGCCAATATTAGGGACTGAGGGTAACATGCCCATGATAAGGAAAACAGCGATTTAGATGTGAAAAACATGCCTTTTTATTATAATCGGATATACAAATATGTTCTCTATCAAATAGTAGAAACAACATTTAGGCAATATTAACGAATTACTGTAAAGAATTTAAAATTCCCTTAGGGAATTGCCTACTTTTAGGCGTTGTCCGTGGTTTGAGGTGTTTTTAGTTTTAAAATAACTCAAAAAGTAAATGGCTTGTAAGCGTTTGGCCTTCATATTCGGCTTCGGGGGCCATGATTTGAGTAAGTAATGACATTTTCAATATTACCGAATATTGTTTACATAGGTGATCAATGTTACCCCATGTCAGCTAAATCAAAAAATCACTTAAAACATTTTTTTAAACATGCTTAAATCTACCAATAAACAAAATGCAGTATGTAGTTACGAGCTATGGCTGGCAGTACTTGTTTTTAAAATAAAAAAAATTGCAACATTTGCATTTTCATACGAAATATTTAAGAAATACCGTCGTTGGGGGTGACAATGGGTCAAAAAGGGATATGTGCGATCTATTTTTTGAATAACTATCGCAATTTAACTCCAATAAACTTCAAATTTGGTGTGTATGTATTTTGATGGTACCTTAACAACTGTTCAATAAATTAAAGACAAATATTTATTCACAGCGGCACCACAAATGAATGAAAAATGGCCTAATCTCACCCCATATTGGGTCACTGTAATTGAAATAACTTGTTTTTGAGAATATGATTTAAAAACCATTCACAACTGAAAAATATTGATAAAAAAAACGATGCAAACAGGACAAAAAGATATCTTGGATGTTTCACAAGTATGATAAACCCACTTAAAAAAAGATTATACTGAAAATTGAAGAACTATGAGAAAAAATATGTAAACCCAACATTTATCGTCAAGTTTACATAATTTTTCTTGGTTTTTCCCTCAAATTGTCTTCAAAGTCTCATCCCCATTACTATAAAGCCCATTCAGTTTCCCCAAAGGTGTACTGAAACAGTGATTATTTTAAACCTTCGCAAATAGTTAAATTTCGGTGCGACATTCCACGATCAATAAATTTCAGGCAGAAGTTGACGTCATAATCCCAGTATTTCATCGATCTAACTCATTTGTACTTCCGTGAGATGTTTCTATAAAATGAAAACACTGATAAATAACCAAATTTAGAAAAAAACACCCTTTTGATAAAAATTTACGGTGTTGCTGCGCACGAAACACAGTAGCTGGTTTGAGAAGTTGTCAAAATGCGTTGTATTGTTATTCAATGCACGGAATACTCAAGTAGACTTGTTTGATGTTTCAGAGATGTTGTATTTAGGAAGAATAAACACATCTTAATGAAAAAAGAAAACACCCTACACCGTAAAATGTCAAAAAAATGGACTTGGAATTTCATTTACTATCGTTCTTGCTTGACCCAATCTCACCCCCATTTTCAATGTTTTAGACATCGTACCGAAAAAAATGATTTTTTTGTGGGAAAATCAAACAGATTCCGGAAAATACCTGTGATGTATAATGAAAAGACTTTCAACATTCTACAAATCCAACGATATAGGCTAGAGTACATGCGTGATACTTTGTACAGGAGAAATTTAATGTTGTAAATTTGATCTAGTTTCAACATGCAAGTTTATTAATGTAGTAAACAAAAACTACTATTTCTAAAAATGTATATTGTTATGAATTATGTGTAATAATATGTTCCCTAACATATGAATTATTAATTTTAGTAATATCAGCGTTATTAGCTGAAATATTTCACAAAACATATTTTTCCGTTTTGACCCAATCTCACCCCCTAGACCCATTGTCACCCCCATCGACGGTATTCAAAAAAATGATCAATGTTACCCCGGATTACGGTATTAATTTGTTTATTAATTATAACTAGTTCTATCGTACAACATCAACAAAAGAGATGTTAATTAACGCAGCGACACGAATTAAGACTAAAACAGCCAAATTTTCACATACCTTCATCGTCATTAAAATATTATGGAAATGTTCATTTTATGTTGGTGGTAAAACACACGAGCAAAACAAACATTTTTTATTTTTTTTTTATCACAGTCCTAAAAAAATTCTATGAATGATTACAATCCCTTCGAAAACAGTTCTAAAGGTCTAAAACATCAACACTTCCGTGCCTAAAATTACGTGGTTCTGACTTCAATTTATCTCCGTATCAACAAAAACACTCTTATTTATGCTCTAAAACTTCCGTGCGTAACAAACAATTATTGAATTTTGTTGTTCATTCGTAACAAGTTTGGTGTTCATATTACCATCCTGTTCATTTTTTCACCCCTTCCCCTATGACAAATGGTAAACAAACTTCATGCTGTTACACATCTGTGACATAGCAATCTGTATGTAACCTAGCGTGATATTTGTTTCTTTGCAACCATAGATTCAATTTCAGTGTAACTTATTCATTTTGACAGCTCTAGGTTAAGTTACATACAAGTAAAAATGCAACATCTATGTAATGTAAACAAAGCGTAAGTTACAATGTAATAGTTTAGTAACCAAAATTGAAAATCATCAATAAGATATGCTACAAATTATCTGAAATGCAACGGCAGTAATTTGTTTTATTTTTCTAAAATATTGCATTTGTTACCAGTGCTACTTGGGTTATCTCTTCAATGTGTTTGCATATCGCTACATTCGCATACAACACCTGTACCGATGATTGCTATACACTATAGTCAATCACTTGCCTTTTGCGCTCCTTCATTCTCATATACAGCGGACAACGCTCACTCCACGCACAATGATTAGAATCCACATCTTTGTCATCATTCAATTTTGATCTCTCGCAGTTAATGCATTTCACCTCAGAAGAATTGCACTCTCTTATCAAATGTTCACCAGCACAACGTGGACAAGCTTCTTTTCTCGCCGTACATTTTACAGATTTATGATTAACTCCACAGCATTTGTAATATTGAACAACATCTAAGGCGTCTACCACTTGACATCGCTCCCACCCACACATAATTTTCTTTTGTTTCAGGACCTTGTGAAAAGTGATCGCATCAACCTCAATAATTGCATCAAAGTTATCATTATTTTCTTCATCTTTTGCAACAATACTTTTTACCTTGCAATGCTTTACGTTTTCCATAACTTCATTATTTTCGATCAACGTTGCTTTGAGTTCGTCTTCGTTCATTTCTTCATTGATCCCCACTATCTTCAATGTTGGTTTTAAAGTATCGCTCACTTCGACTTCACAGTGATCACACAATTCTTTTTCTATCGTCTCCTTTAACTTCAACATCGCGGAGTGATCCTGTACATCTACAAGAATTCTACCATCTTTCCGTGTATAAATATCTTTGACCCTAAAGTTTGATGGCTTGACTTTCTTGCTAAGCAACTTTTTTGTTTCACTCGCATTTTTACCAGTTTTCGGTTTGATTACTATTCTTGAGTTTGGTTTCTTTGGTGATACAGGATGATTAGCTTTATTATTATTTTCTTCATTTTTGGAATTCAACGTCTTGGGAGTATCTTTCGATAATACCACAGGCTTACTGGTTTTCACAACGTCAGCAAAAGAATAATTAATATTGTTATTCACTACAGTACCGTTTACTGGCGGATTATTTCTATTTTCCATCCTTCCATTTTCCCGCTTAGCCTTGCTTGTCGACCGCAAATTATACCGGACAGGATCACAAGTAGCAGTTACAGGAATTTTCCCGCTTTCGACTAATTCTTCTCTAACAATTTTGCGCACCCTAACATCAAAGCCTTCTACAAAGTCAAGTACTCTCTGTAGTTTCGCTACACCATGCAACACTTCATTCATTTTAGTTTGCATCTCTTCTGTATCATCAAACTCGTGCAACGCAATACACGTATCACATGCGTATACAGCATTCTTCATCTTCCGAAGTACGTCTAGCTCCTCATGAGTGCCGTTCGGAAAACAATTCCAGTGTATCGTTTCTTTACAACGACCGAAACATTCAAGTGTGTATGGATCCGATTCTAGAATAATTACATCACATCGCGCGCACAATTTCAACGATGTTTTCTTTTTCACATTTGCCTCTACATCAGAAGCAACATCGTCACCAATCCTCTCACTAAGAGGCATTTTCGCTCTGCTCTGATGAAACAATAGCTTTAACCGAACGATTTGTAGCCTTATAGTTATGTTTTTTTCACAGATTATTCAACATATATTTATGAGAATCACACACAAGTCACATAAAAACATAGAGATTCGAATTCTTCGTCAATTGATTATAATTGCACTAATATTTTTCACACAAAACACATTAAAATAAAACGCAAAAAATCCAGCGCTCGTACACCATGTACCTAGTGCATCACAACACATAACGACACATTGGTGTACCATCAGTAGACAGTCCCCTATAGTCGCACTAGTGGCTATTTACGGCCGCAATTATGAAAGAATTAAAAACTCTTTAACGTCAATCGAAAGCTCACATTCATTCTTTAACCTTGAAAAGCCAGAGACTAACCTTGAATTGATTTGATTTGATTTTATTTTCTTTATTATAGAGGCTTTCAGCCTTAGGCGGGTTCACCTCTTATTTTGATTTTTTAAATGGCGACTATTCGGAGACTTAGACTGTAGGTTAATTAATTTGAAATGAATTTTGAAGTGAATGCGGTTAATTGATCTTATTATCCTTGGGTGGGACATCACCCCTGGCCCTGACTCTTCCCCCTTTTCTAGGTAACGGAAAAAGCGTGGACACGCGAGGTTCAAAATTGGCCTCTAACGGATATCTCAGCATCTAAATGAGCTACACGGATAAAAATCTGATCCGCACTACATGATTTAAAAATCATGAAATTCATAAATTGGTCAGGTCATAGTATCAGGATCACAAATCATGGTTCCTGGAGTCATAATCATGATTCCTCATAAGTGTAACATCCAGTGTGAAAACACTAAGCGGCGCACTTTGCTTCATCTCATTCGTATCGATCACTCTTGATTCAAGATGACGAAGCGGTTGAGTGGTAGAGTGCGTGGCTCACATTCGGAAGGTTCTTGGCTCGAATCTCAATGTATGCTATTTTTAACTTTTTTTTTTATTTTGTCGATCATAAACGGATGCGCGACTCAGCATTTTTGGAATTTGAATCATGATTCCGAGCAATCAGCTACAAAAACCTAACGCGTGTGTTGCGTTACGGCAATCTGACTCATTATATCCAGTGATGGAAAGTGGCGAACGCTTCATCTGAACTGGAACAAAAGCAAAACCAAACGCTCCCGAGCGTCAGAGCGCTGGCTTACTCGCATCTGTCGACTCCCGAGTAACTGAAGCAAAAAGTGATTCGCGAACGTGTTCGAAGCTGCTCAGAGTCATATTGTGCTTTTGGGAAAAAAAAGCTGCTTACCCTCCGAGATTTATGGTTTTCAAGGGCTTTTGACTACAAACTAGTAGTTTACTATCGATATGATGGTTATACAATTAATTTGTCTGTCAAAACCATAATAAATCACACCTTGCTCGGTTACTCGCGAGTAAAGGCTCGCGAGCTTGTTGCTACTTCTTTTGACATGTTCTCCCGAGCAGACGGGTGCGGGCTTACTCACACGTAGCCAGATCCCGAGTCTGTGATGTTTGTTATGCGTTGGTATACACTCGTGAGCTGCTTCGTGATGCGAACTTTTCCAGCACTGATTATATCATGAGTCCAAATCATGGTGTATTTTCATAAGACGAAAACACGCTGGAATCATGATATCATGAGTCATAATCTTGTTTTTGGATTCTGATTTCTACCCGTGTAGAAGGTTGGTGTCTTCGGCAGAACAAGGGCTTTCTGGCGAAGAAAAATCTGATTGAGATTTGTGACAATTTTTGTTCAATCGTCTGTATCTCAGGATCCTTACAAGCTAAAAGGTTTTTAAATTAATTAACTCATTACGCGTGGTAAAGATGGAAAAAATATGGGTGAAATTATGAAAAAATCCACGTGCTCGGCTGGGATTTGAACCCAGGACTCTTGTATGCCAGACGAGCGCTTTACCAACTAAGCTACCGAGCCACTTGGTGACCCAATAACTGAGTTGGTTACAAGTTTAGAAGTTAAATCCCTACAAATCACGCGGACTCCTTTCATAACCCATATCCATCCATCTCATGTTAACTACACACGCGGGAAGAACGAGTGCGATTTATTTAGTGTTGAAACTGTTTGCCTATCGTACCTACAGTATCGGACATATAAAATGCACCAAAGCCGATTTCTCATACAAAATGGTCAACTTTAGACAGCTATATCTCCACCGATTCTCAACCGATTCTTTTCGCTTTTTCTGTGGCGAACTACAATTTTCTCAATTTTTGATAACTTAGCTTAGCTTAGCTTAGACTGACTACACATATCAATGGTTGCTATTCCGTGATTGACCGAAGTCAGTGAAAATGCACAAAGAATCAACTAGAAGTTTGACTGGGATTGGCCATAATCTTCTTCAGTGTGCATAATTCAGTGCCTCTATTTATACAGGGTCAATAACGGCGCCGGCCACGTCCTTGCAGTCAGGTGGGATTGAGGGAAGGAATGTTAGTGTGTAATCTTTGCTATCTGGAGACCGTGTTTGCCTCTGCATCTCCACAAAGGTTACTGGGAGGGATATTTGTTAATGGGGAGGATCGTTGGGTCACAGGATTCACTTTGATAAGCGATTAGACCATGATAAATAATTATTTGTGAGATATAAACATGATTATGCCGACACTTGAGGTGACGAACCATTCAAAGTTTGTTGAACAAATACCTAAATGTAACATTCCTAACACTCCTATTCTTATGCCGACACTTACAGTGACGAACCATCCAAAGTTTGTTGAATAAAGTGAACCTTTCGGAAGTCTACACTTGTAGTGTCGAACCATTCAAAGTTTTTTTTAATTACAAAAATAAAGGTAAAAAGAAAGGGGTGTTTTGAAAAAAAAAGTTAAATATTAATAATTTATGAATCAGAGTTTATGTCGACACTCACAGTGACGAACCATTCATAGTTTGTTGAAAAATCATATATACATATAAGGACTAATCGAACGCGGCACTTTCTCACTTTACTCGTCCGACGCGCGACATATTTGATCCTGTCCTCATCGCTCGCCCCCGCAGGAGCAAGCGTCAAGGTCGAAGGATCAAACACTTCTAACGAACCAATCACTTTTTCACTCCTAGCAACCAACGCGCGACATGTTTGATCCTGCCCTCATCGCTCGCCCCCGCAGGAGCAAGCGTCAAGGTCGAAGGATCAAACACTACTCACAATTTTCTCAATTTTTGATAACTGTTGAAAAATTTGAGTGAAAACTATTGGTTTAAAAGTTACAGATAGGTTGAATTTTGACATAAAAAATGCATATATATGCAGCCACTCCATGAAAAACCGATCTAGTGGGTCACCGAATTCCGTGAAAATTTGCTATTTTGTTCCTAATCCGAAATAATTTTGTCTGAAAAGTTGAAATTTTAAGCTTTCATTCCATAATAAAAGATTTGAAATCGGTTAAGCTGTTCAAAAGTTATGATTTTTTTTTAAATAAAAAATCTAATGCGCACCTACAGTGCACAGTGGTCCAGGAATCAGTTTTACGCGGAAAGATGCATTTTGAGCTTTAGAATGAAACATTAGACAAAAACGGTCTTCCATAAAGTTGTTTGTATTAGTTGAGCCCTTTGTTTGGTTTTATTGAAAATTAGGGTGGACCACATTTTCATAGAAATTGTGTAACTAACTTTCTTATTTATAGAAATTATATTATACATGCTTCAGCAAAGTTATAGACCATTCAATTTCAAGCAACTTTGCCAAAAAAAGTTTTTTTGTATCTCTTAAATTGACATAGGGTGGTCCGAACAAAACTGGTTTTCTGGCTCTAGAGTTTTCAATTCGAATTTTTCATCAAAGTAGTCTATGAAACACTTTTAGAGCTTTAAAAAATGCGTAATTTGGTAAGTAAAGAAACTCGCTACCTCCTTCCGTTTAGGAGTTATTGTTGTTTTTCTCTCACAACCATGCCTACTTTGATTGTGAATATCACTGATTGGGGAAAAACGTAAAAATATCTTTTAACGGCGTTCAAAATACAAAATAAAATTGTATATTATATCAAAATATTACAAATGTGATATTTTTGTAACTCTAATAAAATGCCTTGAAAAACGAAGGATTTTAAGCACAAAAACTTTAATAACTTTTGAACTAAAAAAGATATCATCAATATTTTTGCATGAATTTGCGTTTGTTAAGTTCTTAAAGTCGCTCATAGACCGCTTTGACGAGAAATCTGAAATAAGAAAGATAGGGCTCTAAAACTGTTTTGAAGATTTTCATAGTATGTATTTCTTTATTATTTTGCATTTTAAGCATGAAAATGAAACTTTAGACATAAATGATCTTCTACAAAATTGTTTCTAAAAATGTAAGCTTTCATACTGTGCCGTTTGAAACTAGGGTGGTCCACAATATCACACATATCATATTATTAACTTTTATTTGCAAAAATACTGGTATATGCTCTTAGACAAAGCGGTAGAACTTAAAATTTTGATCAACTTTGCCAAAAAAGTTTTTCTGTAGCTCAAAATTTGACCAATCTAGAGCATTTTTTCCTTATCATCACAGGGTGGTCCAACAACAATAAGTTTTTCAACTCTAGTTTTTTAAATATTATTTTCTCGTCAAAGTCGTCTATGAACGGCTTTTAGAACTTAACAAAACGCAAATTTTCATGCAAAAAGATTGTTGATATTTATTTTAGTTCAAAAGTTATTAAACTTTTTGTGATTAAAAATTATTTGACTTTCAAGGTGTTTTATTAGAGTTACAAAAATTAAACATCTGTAATTGTTTGATATAATATACAATTTAATTTTGTCTTTTGAACGCCGTCAAAAGATATGTTTTATATTTGTCCCAATCAGTGATATTCACAATCAAAGTAGGCATATTTGTGAGAGAAAAACAACAATAACTCCTAAACGGAAAGAGGTAGCGAGTTTCTTTACTCACCATATTACGCATTTTTCAAAGTTCTAAAAGTGTTTCATAGACTACTTTGATGAGAAATTCGAATTGAAAACTCTAGAGCCAGAAAACCAGTTTTTTTTTTCGGACCACCCTATGTCACCGTAGGAAAATAGCTCTAAATCGGTCAATTTAAGAGATACAAAAAAACTTTTTTGGCAAAGTTGCTTGAAATTGAATGGTCTACAACTTTGCTGAAGCATGTATAATATAATTTCTACAAATAAGAAAGTTAGTTACACAATTTCTATGAAAATGTGGTCCACCCTAATTTTCAATAAAACCAAACAAAAGGCTCAACTAATACAAACAACTTTGTAGAAGACCGTTTTTGTCTAATGTTTCATTCTAAAGCTCAAAATGCATCTTTGCGCGTAAAACTGATTCCTGGACCATAGTGCAGTGTGTGCCGATGAAAAATGACTGATTTTTTATTTTCAAAAAAATATATCTCAAAACTAAAAAACATACATCGCTGAAAATTTGACAGTAGACGTAAAATTTTCTGAACTTTCAAGAAAAAATGAGAACAGCAATAGCCTCTTTGGTCCCGAGGCCTTCAAAACACAAAAAACGGAAACTATTGAGTTTTTTATGTTAAAAACACACTTTTTGTGAAATTTTATATTTTTCCTGAAAAGTCAAAATCCATTTTGTCCAAAAAGATTGAAAATCGGTCAAACGGTTCAAAAGTTCTAATTTTTTTTTGAATAAAAGTTTTACAAAATCGCGATTTTTCTGGTCACCCTATTTCGGAAATGGTCACCCTAATCAAATAATCCAAAAATACGTGTATCCTTATTTCGGATAAGGAACAAAATAACAAATTTTCACGGAATTCGGTGACCCACTAGATCGGTTTTTTATATATATATATATATATATATATATATATATATATATATATATATATATATATATATATATATATATATATATATATATATATATATATATATATATATATATATATATATATATATATATATATATATATATATATATATTTCTTTTTCTACTTTCTTTTTTTCTTCTTCTTTGTTATTTCGCTTCCATATGGCTTCCATTTTACATACATTTCGCTGTGATTTTGCTTCTCTTTTGACTTCGTTTCGATTCCATTTCCTTTCCATCTCGTTTCCTTTCCGATACATTTCGCTTTCGTTTTGCTTATATTTCACTTCAATTTTGAAACCACTTCGCTGGCATTGCTCTTTCACCTTGTTTTCATTTTGCTTTCATTTTGATCCCATTTCGCTACCATTTAGCTCCCATTTCGCTTCCATTTTGTTTCTATTTTGTTTCCCTTCCATTTCACTTCCATTTTTATTCCATTTGTCTGCAATTTCGCTTTTATATCGTTTTGATTTAGCTTCCATTTCTCTTCAATTCCTTTATCATTTTGCTTCCATTTCACTTCACTTCTGCTTCTTTTTAGTTTCCATGTTGCTTCCATTTGGCTCTAATAGCACATTCATATCGCTTTCAATTCGTAATCATTTCGCTTACAGTTTATTTCAATTTGTCTTCCCTTAAGCTTGAATTTTGTTTTTGTTTTGCTTCCATTTCACTTTTAATTCAATTCCCTTTCTTTTCCATTTCGTTGACTTTAAGTTTCCGTTTCGCTCCCATTACGCGTCTATTTTGCTTGTATTGCATTTCCAAATTTAATTTTATGAGTATAATTTTGGTTCTATTTTGATTATATGTTGCCTCCAATTCACTTTCATTTCTCACCCATTTGACACTCATTTCGCTTGAATATCTCTTCCATTTCGTTTCCTTTTCAGTTTAATTTCGCTTCTTTTGTCTTATTTTTGTTTCAATTTCGCATCTATTTCGCTTCCATTTGGCTGGCTTCCATTTTATTTCCATTCCTCTTTCGCTTTCTTTTTATTTGAATCTCGCTTACCCTTAACTTCAGTGTCGCTTACCTATCACTTTAGTTTCGCTTCAATTTCGTTTCTATGTCGCTTTCGTTTTAAAACTATTTCGCATTAATTTTGCTTACACTACACTTCAGTTTCAGTTCCGTTTCGTTCTTATGTCGCTTCCATTTCATTTTCGTTAAACGTCCATTTCGCTTCAATTTTACTATATTCACGTTTCCTTTTCATTTCCATTTTGCTTCCAGTTTGCTACCAGTTGGTTTCATTTCGTTTCCATTTCGCTTTAGTTGTGCTCTTCTATTCCGACTATTTCGCTACCATTCCCATTTTATTTTAATATTATTTTAACCCTCCTCTATTTCCATTCTCCATTCCTATACTACATTTTCATTCTGCATTCCGGCTCTTCATTTCCATTCCCCATTTCCGTTCTGTATTTCAATTCTGCATTTATGTTATTTACATTATTATTTTCTCGATTTTTGTTATCTATATTTTATTCCTCATTTCCTTTTTCTATCTTCATTCTCCTTGTTTGTTCTATATTTTCATTCGTCAGTTTCATTTGCCATTTCTATTTCCCATTTCAATTATTCCCGTTCACTTCACTCCCATTATTCTTACTGTTGCTTTCCTTCGTTTACATTTTTGTTCCAATGTGCTACAACTTAAAATCTTTTTCGCCACATTTTCCATTCCATGTTCATAAAATTGAGATTCTATTTGACTTCCATTTTTATTTTTTATTTTCATTCCCTTTTCCAATCCTCCATTTCCATTTATAAAGTCATTTAATTTCCAATTTCCATCTCTTTTTTCGTTCTCCTAATTCATTATCCAGTTCTTTTTTCATTTAAATTCTCAATTTCCATTCTTCATAAGCCTCATTAATTTCCCTTCTCCACTTATGTCTTTCGTTCCTATCCTCAATTCCCATTCTGCATTGCTATTCTCCATATTTGTTCTCCATTTTCATTCTGCATTTCCTTTCTTCATTTCCATAATCCATTTCTATTCTGAATTTCGGTTTTAGATTTACATTCTTTTTTACGTTTCTCCATTTTAATTCTTTATTTTCACTCTCCATTTCCTTCCTACATTTCCATTCTCCAATTTCGTTCTAGATTTTCATTCGTAAAGTCAATTTCTCATTTCACAATAACTTCACTTCCATTTTGATTCCATTGTGCTTCCATTCTGGTTCAGTTTTGTTTCAATTTTATTTCCGTTTCTGTTTCATATTGATTCTTTATCGCCACTCTTTCCATCTCATCATCATTTTGATTCTATTTCGCTTTCATTTATAATCTCCAGTTACATTTTCTAGTACAATTCTCCATTTCCATTTCTATTTATTTCTCCATTCGTTTACAATTATATTCATCATTTGCTTTCTTTTTATCTATATTCCTCTCGATTTGCTTTCTCCTTAATCATTTTCCATTTCTATTCTTCATGTTCCTTCTCCATTTTTATTTTAAACATCCATATCTTTTTTTAAATTTATTCATTAGTATCATTCCAAACATAACATTCATATCTCATATCTAGGTGTTCTGTGTTAGACAACACTTTCATCCTAACTTGGTAAAACAAATTTAAGATTTAAATTACATTTGTTAGCAACATATTACATTTCATTTGCCGTAGCAGTTCAGATTTTTCACAGGTGACTTGGTTTCACCTGCTTATAAGAGAAAAAAAACACGTTTTCAATTTACTTAACCTAACTTAACCTAAACATATAACGCATTAATCGTGGCAATAGAAGATTGTAACGATTTTTGCCTGAAATTATTAATTATTTTATTTGACATTTGTTCCAATGTTTCAACATTGGATATTCTATGTAACACATTGATACTATGTCAGGGAGGGGATAGAAACATTTTAAATATTTGTTACATTTGGCTTGAATGCCATCAATATGATTTTTGAATGAAATTTTTTATCTAGCAAGAGCCCTAGATACTTAACGACCTGATAAGTATGATTCCTAATCAAACGATCGTTAACTGAAAAATGAACTTTGTTCGATACTCTATCAGGGAAATTCAGGAAACGACCGTTATTGTAACGGATATTTCTGTTCATCTGCCTGGCACGAGCCTCAACGACTCGCTTACGCGAAGGGCAATCCCAAAAAATTGACTTATGATTGCCCCCGCAATTCGAGCATATAAACTTGGTAGTATCTTCCTTCACTGGATAGACGTCCTTAGCGTGAGAAGAACCTCCGCAAATCATGCAATACCAGATTGGATTCTCTTTTTCATAATGATTACTTCACACTTAATTTAGAATGCCGAATCTCGGCTAATTTTAACCGAGATCTGCACAGCCGAGTAGTCGGCAAACAAATTTCCTGGGATCTCAGCAAATAAATGCCGAGTATCAGTAAATCGTGCTTCGTTGCTAAGCAACCGGACAATTTGTTAGCTGAGTCTCGGTTAAAATCGGGAAACCGAGATTCGCACAGCCGAGCTCGTGAAAAAAATCTAAGTGTGTTGGACTGGGGAAAATCCAAATAAATCATCAATTCCATTTTTGATCTCTTCAGGTGACTTAAAGTCACTTGAGAGACCCTTTAAGACGACTTTGAACAAACGTTCAGTTATGTCGTCATAAATAAAAAAAAATGTCTTCTCTTCAAGATGTTTGAGAAAAAGTTCACGATCAGTCTCCTTTTTTGCGATTTGGAAGGAAACCTTGATTCCCCTAATGGAGTTCAAGATCTCCTGCCTCAATAACCCACATTCGGAACAACTGATCACGATAGGTGGCACTCTTTGCTTCCTCACTTGAAACAAAGAGCCTGGGCTAGAGACTGCTTCGATTTGGTATTTGGAAAAATTTGTCTAGAGCATCGAACTGATTGCTCATTTCGATACAATTATCAACATTGGAAGAAAGTTCACATTCCGGAGAAACGTCATTTCTTCCATTCTTGCCACGTTTAGTGACAGTTTTAAATCCCACTTTTTTTGGAAGGAAGTTGTGAATTCAGAGATTCACCCTTACTTTTGGTTGTAGTTGTAACCATGTTTAGTGAATAAACGAAAAAAGACGAAACCTTCCAAGAGGTTTTTTCTCAAGACGGTGTCCAAGAAGGATTACCACCGCTAGCTTTCGCCAACGGGTCCAACGAAAAATCGAAGGTACGGGTCCAAACAAGGATAGTAAAGGGATCAAAAGTAGAAAAAAAAGTACTGAAAAGTATTGTTTTAGTAGCACTCAAAAGTACTGTTTGATTGCTTTATGTAGTTTTTAAAAACTTTCAAGAGCAGAGAGAATTTGTGTACGCACAGCACGAAGGTACGATTTGTACTGATAAACTTCCATATCCCTTTTCTATTCTCCATTTCAATTCTCCATTTCTGTTTTCCATTTGACGGATTTCATGCCAACTCGACAAAGGGATTGGCAGCACCCCTTCAGAATTCAATGAAAGTATGCAAAGTATCTTAGTTTCACATAGTCTTCACACCCAGAAATGTGAAGACTATGTGAAACTAAGATACTTTGCATACTTTGTTTTTTCAAAATAGATCTAGACTAACATTTGGAAAGGGTCAATGTTTTTTTTAACTTTTTTTATAAACCCGTATAACTCGAAAACGTTAAGACCTACAAAAAAGTGTTGTATGAGGGATTGTCGTGAAATTTCCTGACGTTTGAGAAAAAAATATTAAAAAAATAAAAACACATATTCTACACTGAAAAAAAATAATTCAAAACTTCAAATTCGATTTTAAAAACGGCCTCTTCAGATTTTGATCATCCTTAAGCAAAAAGTTTCGCAATTAAATTTAATAAAAGTCGCCCATACATTGCAAACTGGGCATATTTTAGAGAAAAAGGTTTTTCTAACATCTAATTTTTTAAGTCCCAAAGTTTGTTTTTTACTTATTTTGGTTGGTTGGTTTGACTTTATTAACGAGATTTTTAGCCCTGGGCTAGTTCATCTCGGGACCAACGGCTTTACTTCCCTTCCGAAGGAAGTCGTCACTATAACTTTTTACGTCATAAGTAACTATGTCGGGGATGGGATTCGATCCCAGGTCCTCGGCGTGAGAGGCGAGTGTTCTAACCATTACACCAGGTCCGTCCCCCTTTACTTTTTTTTTATAAACTCGTATAACTCGAAAATGGCAAGACCTACAAAAAAGTGTTGTATGGGGGACTGTCGTGAAATTTCCTGAAGTTTGAGAAAAAAATAAAAACACATTTTCTACACTAAAAAAAAAATAGTCAAAACTTTAAAGTCGATTAAAAAAACGGCCATTTCAGATTTTGATCATCCTTAAGCAAAAAGTTTCGTAATTAAATTTACTAAAAGTCGTCCATACATTGCAAATTGGGCATATTTAAGAGAAAAAAGTTTTTCTAACATCGATTTTTTTAAGTCTAAAAGTTTTTTTTTACTTTTTTTATAAACCCGTGTAACTCGAAAGCGGTAAGACCTACAAACAAGTGTTGTATGGGGGAATGAGGGACTGTCGTGAAATTTCCTGAAGTTTGAGAAAAAAATATTGAAAAAATAAAAACACATTTTACACTGAAAAAAAAAATTCAAAACTTTAAAGTCGATGTAAGTCCAAAATGAACTTTTTATTTAATTTTTATTTCGCTTCAAATCGTCTAGTATGATCATATTTTCAAGTGATAAATGAGTTTTAATCACAAAATAGAATATTTGTTTTATTGGGAGTAGTTTAAAGAAATAAAACGGAATTAGACAGTTTTTTCTTTAAATTAAATTCAATTGATCTCGCACCATACCGCTTATGAGAAAATCAACTCCTTCTAACAATCCGATGGGTTTTTTTATGATTAGGAAGATATCACAATAATATTTAATTTCTCATTTGGTCAAAGCCAATCTTAACAGGTGTCTGGAAATATTATGCTTATGAAAAAAGTCGTGGTTTGTTTTTATTTTTATTATTGCTACATATCCTAAAACGTAGTATCTGCACATGAATATTTACATTATTTTTGGGCTTTACTGAATAAATTGAATATTTTTGGTTCATCCTCTGAATTGGTAAACCGTTTGGCTGCAATTTGTGTATCACTAATAGGCATAAAACAATGATATTTTTGGGTACCAGGGACAGTTTTAACCTTATCAAACAATTCCACCAATTCCTCTGACATTTTAACATATTGTTCACTAGATATATAGCAGAAATTTGATTTGCTGATACATGTATCAGTTTGTTTCTCTGCCCAGTCGAATAGTTCTCGCGGAGATACGATTGTGTTTCCATAGTATTTTGCAAGACTTGCTTTTTTGCCATTCGCTTGAGAGTGCCACCAATAGCGTCACAGGGGCCTTTGCCGTGGGATGTGGCAAAAAAGTGCCACTCTGCTTCCAATCCATGTATTTTCTTGAAATTACATAAGCTGGCAATTTTTTTTTTTTCTATTTTTATAATGAGCTGCAGCTCCATCTGACTTAAAAATAACTTTGATTTGTTTAACAAAATTTATCAATTTTGAAATAAATAGCTGAACTGCTACTGTGTCATGGGTCTGATATTATAATAAAACTAACATTTTCCAATTTTTTATCTTTTTCATGATAAATTTAGAATTGGGAATTATTCCAGTGATATACTTGAGCAGCGTTATAATTTTCAGAAAAGTCGCTAATTACCAGTATTTAACCTTGTTCTAAGGAGTCTTTTTTGTTTCGTGAAAAAGAAGACTGTTATTTGCAAATAAAATCATGAGTTATGAGCTTATCAACTTTTTTTAGGTAGATAACAAAACAAACATATTCATTATTTCTTATTCATCTGGCGTTTAACGCAGGTACGTATAGTAAGTTATTTTTCACAAAACTTTTTCTAGAAGAGAATTTAATGGGATATGGATAAGGTTGTAACTTTTCAATGTTTGCAATACTGTTGTGATACCTTTAGAACCATAAAAATCCGACGGATTGTTAGACGGAGTTGATTTCCTCATAGACAGAGGCGAAGTTCATTAATTGCCTTCATTTAAAAAACATAATCACTGTATAATTCCGTTTTTTAACTATTCTCAATAAAAAATACAATCTATTTTCTGATTCTAACTCATTTATCACTTGAAAACACGATCATATTTGACGATTTAAAACAAAATCTTTGAAAAAAAATTTCTTGAAAAATTCGAAGTTAGAAAAACTTTTTTCCCTAAAATTTGCCCAATTTGCAATGTATGGACGACTTTTAGTTAATTTATTAATTAAACTTTTTGCTTAAGGATGATCAAAATCTGAAATGGCAGTTTTTTTAAATCGACTTTAAAGTTTTGAATATTTATTTTTTTTAGTGTAGAAAATGTGTTTTTATTTTTTTCTCAAACTTCAGGAAATTTCACGACAGTTCCCCATACAACACTTTTTTGTAGGTCTTGCCATTTTCGAGTTATACGAGTTTATAAAAAAAAGTAAAAAAAAAACTTTGGGACTTAAAATTTTGATGTTAGAAAAACTTTTTTCTCTAAAATATGCCCAATTTGCAATGTATGGGCGACTTTCAGTAAATTTAATTACGAAACTTTTTGCTTAAGGATGATCAAAATCTGAAGTGGCCGTTTTTTTTAAATCGACTTTTAAGTTTTGAATATTTTTTTTTAGTGTAGAAAATGTGTTTTTATTTTTTTAATATTTTTTACTAAAACGTCAGGAAATTTCACGACAGTCCCCCATACAACACTTTTTTGTAGGTCTTACCGTTTTTGAGTTATACGGGTTTATAAAAAAAGTAAAAAAACTTTGACCCTTTCCAAATGTTAGTCTAGATCGATTTTGAAAAAACAAAGTATGCAAAGTATCTTAGTTTCACATACTTTTGACATCCAGAAAGTTTCATTGAATTCTAAAGGGGTGCAGCCAATCGCGTGTCGAGTTGGCGTGAAATCCGTCATTTCTGTTCTACATTTCCATTCCATATTTTATTCTGCATTTTCTCTTTTCATTTCTATTATCCATTTATATTCTCAATTTTGGTTTTCTATTTTCCATTTTTATTCTTATTTACATTATTGTTTTCCATTATCCATATTCCTTTCTCTATTTCTATTCTCTATGTTTGTTCATCATTGTTATTCTTCAGTTGCATTTGCCATTACCATTCTTAATTTATGTTCTTTATTTGAATTCTCCATTTCCATACTCCATTTACATGTTACATTCTCATTCCATTTGATACATTTACAAGTTCATTCCATGCTGAAATCTTACATTTCTAGTATTTTTGGTGTAACTTTAACATCCACCGAGCTCTCAACTTCCAATTCAGAACTCATTCAGATAAATTTGCACATTCGCGATGAACCGTTTCTCCGTCCACCACAATCCGAGCCGATAAAATGCAGTTTCCCAATGGCACCACACCTTACCAGCTCTTCGTCCTGTTGCATAATTAAAGTCTCCGAGGCACCAAATCAGTTCCCACGAGAATAGCACAGCAGAGGGAACCTGTCCCATGGATAGCATAGCACCAAACCCAACCTAGCAGGTGCATATTCTTGATTTTCATTTGCGCTCGTAAAAAAGGAGCACTTTGGCGCTCCATTCCATTCACGGCGACGACGTGGCATTTGGCCGCGATACCGCACAATACGATTATTCCGAGGAAACAGCTTTCAAAAGAGAGTTTGCGCCTTTTCCGCACCCTGTATGTTTTCGGAAAGAATGGCACTCTTTTCTGCCTCATTAAAATATAATCGTCCTTTGACTGCGCGGGTCCGTCGACTTTGCATACATAGGTTGAAGGCCGAGAGATGAGGAGTCAGCCAGCGTTGCCGAAAATGGTGCCCTCTTGCTGACAAAAGCTCGACCAACAGGGACCCCTTCTCGAACCTCGCCGCGTAAAAGTGCAAGATTTGCATAATCTTTCGGAAAAGTGGCGTGTTTCTCGGTTTCGCATTGGGAAAAGTGCATAGTTGGAATTAGTGAAAAGATGTTGATTGGGGGGACGGAAGTGGCGAACGACAACAGTTTGACTTGATTTTGGACCAAGTCACAAAATTTAAGCTCCTTTCTATAACGAAGTATAGAAAATGTGCTTTTGAAACGGTTCCCAGTTGAATCTTCTTCGATTCCAATGACGGTCTGGACTCGATGAATTAAGATTTCGGTTTGATTTGAAATATTACTTTGTACTTTTATTTTATTCACAAAGTGATTATTTCGATTTGTGTCCTTGTTGGGTCCATGTTGCACATCTGAACCAGTTAAATCATTCGGAGTAACATCCATCGATAGTTAACTCGAACAACTCATTTTCACATTCCGCACGTCTCTTGAAGCGGCTGTCGGATTCCAAGCTCTTTAGTCAAGCCTGCTAATTTGAAAACCGCACACTGTCATCTGAGGCTACGAATCAGAGGTCACCTTTTCGGCGAAATAGTCTTTCAGTAGTCGAAAGAACCACGTCGGTGTCACATTATGCTGTCCGAAAGAAACTAAGACACGTTTTGCCGTAGGATGCTCCCAATCAATTCAGCACTCGACACGATGTTGTTTCCCAACCACGACACGATAGCTCTGTATTTTGTCTTTGAAGCCGATGATGAAGAATTCCACTTATTGCCTGCCTGGTGTGACAGGGTGGATGTCCGCTGGGACGGTGATTAATAATAATGATTCATATTATGTTTGCGTGAACAAAGAGCCGTTATGGAAAGGATAGTGTTTCATCCTTACAACTTTCCTTATCACTTTTCACTATTCAATCTCGTAGAACGTATTTGCAAATCACTGATTTAAGGAGGGACATGGAGGTCTTTAGTTTGTCTTTGGTACCAGCCTGCAGAAATCTTTCCATAGCAATTCAAAGAAGTAGAAACTCTGCTTTTTAACTTTAATGGAAAATTATTACAGAAAAATGAAATGGCAAAATGGAAGCGAGCTGTAATTGAAAGCGAAATGGAAACGGAATAGAAGCTAAAAAGAGACGAAATGGAAGAGAAATTGAAGTGAAATGAAAGCGAACTGGAATCTAAATGAAATCAAAAGGGAAGCGAAACGAAAGCAGAATAAAGCAAAAGAAGAAATTGAAGCGAAATAGAATGACAATGAAATCACATTAGAATGGCTCTGAAACGGCAATGAAATGACAGTGGAATAGCAAAGGAAAAACAATGTAATTTCAAGGTAAAGACAATGGAATAGAAATGGATTAGAAATGGGATGAGTGTATCTACGGGATTATTTTCTTGGAAAATAAAGTTCATCCGAATGAAAATCGGTAGTCTTACATACTAAAATAATATTCATTACTCTTTCACTGCTCCACAATTTATTACACAGCATTTGAATGGTTTCCCACTTTTTTCACCGAAGTGAGAACACTTATCATACTCTCAAGTTCCACTTGAACCGGAGCGATATTAATATCCTCGCCCAGGCTCGGCAACTTTTTCGCGTCCGGGTGGCCCAGCCTCATAGCCCGAAGAAGTTTTAAAGCCCGTCACTCGTGGTGGATTGAATGAGCTTCTCCCCGGTTTTGCCTAAAGGGTCCTATAGCTTGAGCATGTAAGTGCAAGTACATTTTTCAAATTAATTGCCAATTACATTTCAATTACATCGTGTTGCCATTTATCAGTCTCGGAACAATGGGAACGCCTTTGGCTGTACGTGTCCGGAACGACGCCGCCATGTAAAATCGCTAGACTTGCCGATCAAGAATTCGTAGGGCTTTCTGAGTAACAGCGGATGAGCTTTCGTTGAAGCGGAGCATTGATTTTAGGGCGGATTGTTCCGTGGAAAGGGCTTGAAGTGAAACAACATGTTTTCCAAGCCATTGTTTGTTCCCCCAATTATCTGCTTCCGATAAGGATGATTTTAGATTTCTGATCTGGGGAAAATTTGGGTGACATATAATTCCTGCTACCATTCCTGCTTCTTCTCTTTCATTATCATAAAGTTACGAATCTACTGGAACAGCGCCTGTTTCTCAGCTTAATGTTCTTATTAGCGCTCTTTTTATAATTAACTAATAGTTTTCTATGTCAATTAACTAATTTTGCATGTGTGATTCTGGTAGCAAGCACGAAAATACTCTATGTCCTCGGAAGCCAGGTAAATTCCCATTACGGGGAAGATTTTCGATCGGTGGCATTCGATGTACAAATTCATGAATTCATTTAACTAATTATAAGGCAAAACAACGTTGCGATAAATTTCCAGAGGTGTTGAACCCCTTGTGAGCGTTTGTTTGCTGATGGCCGCATCTTGAATAATTATTGTCATAGCCATCCTTCCAATCCAATAGATCGATCACCACGCGACCCTTTTCGAGCACAATGCAAACAAGCGCATAGCGAATACCGTCGTTAGGGTGAATTTATGCGATACCAAGCTGTGCAGGCTTGTTGAAGGAGCCTTATAAAATGTCCAGGGGAATACATTTTCTTTTTTGTTTGTCTCCGTTGGGTAAATTTCGGGTAATTTCGAGTGGGAGTGTTGAACAATACTTAGAATGCATGGTACTAAAACATTTGAACTGGTGCTGTAGTATCGTTTCTAGCTTGAAAAAGTAGGGCAGCAGAACAAATTTTGACCATAACGCCAATTTTGGTTATTTTGTTGTCAGATTTTTTTTTTAAAATAATAAAAATAAAAGTTGGACTGCTACATATAGAGTTGTGTTTGATACTTCGGTCTTAGCGCTGGCTCTTGTGGCGTAAATATATGATGGATCGCATGATCTCCCATATCTCTACCTTATCCCACTAACCCAATATCCTTTCCATGACTACTGTGGAGATGCAGAGATATACTCAGTCTCAAGTAACAATGGTTGTCTATCTAACAATCCTTGCCTTCCCCGATTCCCTTTTGATTCTGTTCGACGTTCACTTAAGCGACGAAAATGCCACAGGGGTTCAATATTTTACACTAGGTTAACAGGTACTTTCACTTTGAGAAAAACTAATTTAGCTCATATAAAGAGTAAAGGGTTTGTACGTTAGATGTCCGAGTAAATTTAACTCGTTATCTCAAATTAAATCACTTGGGATAGTGGGAAAAATTTACTATATTCTAGAATGTTTGTTGTTTTATAAAGGGTGGTTCAACCCGGGAGCATCATGACAGCTGCAGGACAACGTCAAAGTATCGAAAAATTTTGGTCCGTGGTACTGTCAAACTCAATGAAATTATGGAGTGTGCTCAAAATAGGGCGTAAACTAGAATTATGCTAGATGGATATAAAAAAGTTTTACATATTTTGTTTAGCATTTGGAACATCATTATAAACGAGTGATCACCAAATAGCGATTCTCTTAAAGGATTTGTACGGTCATCGGGAAGATTTTGTATGGCCCACGAGTGAGTTTTGAATAGTGGTGTGATGTGGTCCGCATGTTGTAAGTTGCTTATAGTAAACGTTCCTTTGTTTACGAAATTATTTTTTGACCACTTGGCAATTCAAAGCAAGACAGATTTGTTAGGGATCATTCAAATATTACGTAACACAACTAGGGGAGGTAAGGGATATTTTGTAGTGTTTCGGTCCATACAATAAATTTAAATTTTCCATTTCAGGGAGGGAGGGGTTTAAATTGGCAAATTTCTTCGTTGCGTAATATTTGAATCATCCCTTAGATATTTACGATAATCATGGGAATTGACTGTAGTTATAAACTTGAAATCAATCTGAGATCATATCAACTCGCAGTACATTTTCTTTTGCGGATTTGAACACTTTTTTTCTCATACTCACCACCAGATGTCTAAGTTTCAATCAGATAAGCTTATTGAATGAAGTATCCCGCTTTTACGAACGCTAATATCACCAAAAATTAGCCCACTTTTACAAAAAGGGATCTTGTGATCTGACGTTTGACTTGGGTCGCTTAATATGGACTTATCCACCGGTTCACTAAATTTACTTAGTCCAAGAATTTTGACACTTGACCGAAACACGTGGGAAGCATCTACGTGACCCGCTAAAGTGTCAACATTCTTTAACCGAGTGAATTTATCACACCTGTGGACAAGTCAATTGACCGGACCGAAGCCAAACGTCAATATGTTGGATCCCTACCAGAAAGTAAGCTAACTTTTAGCGGCAATTACCGCTTTTAAAAAGCTGGATAGTTCATCCCATGGACTTATCCACGGTCTTCTTTTCTTGTCGATTTTTTTTCGATCTAAATATGTTTACATAAAATGACATCCACGCCAACACGAATGTTCACCGGATGAACAATGCGTGGATGAATGTGCATCGAAATCGTTTATTTTTCTGTACACATCGCCCGCAGCAAAGGTTTTCTTCACGCTGAAAAGTGCAGCGTGACGTCATCGTATATTAGGTCATATACGGCTGTCAATTAAGAACAAAGCTCGTCTAACAATCATCTCTCACGCGATCTGGCCCAAACAGCACAGGTCGAATACACTAACCATGCCAGTCAGCAAACGCTGATGCTTTTCAACACTCAACCAACGGGATGTCTATTTGAAAATTTGTAAATTTCATCGCCCCCTGAAAAAAAAACTAAAATTGTTTAGCCTGACTCATTCTGAAGTTCGATTACTGTAGTTGGGTATGCTTTTCAAAGTTAAATCTCCAATAACAAAATAAAAAAAAAAATAAATTTTCTCCTTTTTTGACGTTAACTACGTCTTACGGCAATATACTGGGTGTCAATTGAAAATCTAAAATTTTGCGACCGTCACGAAATTAGGTAAGATTTTGAACGCTAATAACTCAGACATTTATCGATAGATTTTCAATATTTTTCCACCAATGGGTCGGAAATGTATACAACAATTGCCTCGAAGGGAGAAAACTATTGATTATCGACAATAAACTATTGAAAATTGGAAAATTGTCGACCCCTTTCTTACGCAACCAATCACGTGCAAGCAGTTTTCCACGCTTCTTTTGCGTTCCGCTTCGCACTATAAAAGCAGACCGATTCCTGCTTCTTCGCTCATTCTTCTTTTTGCCGTCAGACTGTGAACATGGTCGGCGAGCAAGTCTCGAGTGCCTTTCGCATTCTCAGCTCAGTTTTCAATAGAACGCGAATGGAACAACAACACGCCGCCGCGACTGAAGCCGCTTGATGAAGCGCCCATCGTCATCGCCACCGCAAATCTCATCGGGCGAGGAGGATTTCTACCAGTGCGCCGTCAGCTCCTCGCTACCATCATCCAGCGGCGGCAAAACACCAGCGTCCGGATTGTGAAATCGCTCAAATCGCTGCAGGAATCGGGGCGCAAAGGTAAGTTTGTACGAGGTGGCTGAAGAAAATCGACCAAAGCCGCTTGTTGAAGCGCACATCGTCATCCGCACCGCAAATCTCATCGGGCGAGGAGGATTGCAACCAGTGCGCCGTCAAAATGTGTACGTGTAACGCAAATTCAACAATTCAATCGGCCCTTTTCAGAGCCAACAAATGTGTTTTGAAGAGTCAATTGTGAAATATTCCCTAATGTGTTTACCACATACTTGCAATAATTTCTCAATTCTAGAAAGATTCGCGAACTAGGCGAAACTGACAAAATGTACACAATTTAAGAAAATATAGCGTTGAAATTGTACCTTAATTGTCTATTCACTGCACTTGAACTTTTCTCCTATCGATAATTTAACTATTCGAAAAATGCAAATTTGTAGAAGAGGAAACTTCACCTCATGCAAAACCACACACTTTATTGATTACGCCTGTGTTTTTGTTTATCAAAGTGATGGGCGCATCTGAAATAGAAATCAAAACACGGCGAGAGTAAACGGCTACTCTGCAAACCAAAAATAAACAAGGCGTACATGGCGGGCTTAATTGAAACCAAAATGTAAACACGGCGCAAAGGTAATAGGCGACACTGAAAATAATATCGATTACAGGCTCATAGCATTGAGCGAAACCTTTGAAGATTTTTTGAGTACGAAATAGCTAGGGGAAGTGCAGGAGATGTGTGTGGTATTGATGAGGATTTTAAAACTAGGTTTATGAAATATGTTTTAAAGTGAAAAGGTTAAAGTTTGAGTATATTTTCTCCAATTGGGATTTAAAATTGCACATGAGAATTTCATTGATTATTTTCTCATTGTTATTGATTTGTCAGATAGGCCCTAATCGCGAATTCCTCTAGAATTCATCTCATAGCAGCATACAATAATTGATTTATTACGAATAATTGACAATACGGCAATTTGAGGATGTTTCCGAGGACGCTGCTGCTGTGCCGTTGGAATGCAATATATTGACGTTAACTACGTCTTACGGCAATATACTGGGTGTCAATTGAAAATCTAAAATATTGCGACCGTCACGAAATTATGTAAGATTTTGAATACTATTAACTCAGCCATTTGTCGGTAAATTTTCAAAATTTTTCCACCAATCGGTCGGGAATTTGTATAATATTTTACTCAAATAAGAAAACTTTTGATTTTCGACGATAGACTGTCGAAAATTGTGAAAATGTCGACCCCTTACGCAACCACGTGGGTTGAGAATCACACTATAAAAACAGACCAATTTCTGCTTCTTCGCTCATTCTTCTTTTGACGTAAACTACGTCTTACGACAATATACTGGGTGTCAATTGAAAATCTATAATGTTGCGACCGTTACGATATTATGATAGAGTTTGAACTAAAAGAAGGCTTCAACTATGACAATCGACAAAAATTTAAATGCAGAAAATCAGCTCACTGAATTTGAAAATGAGCATAGATTACCCATCAGGCAAAAAAAATGAAATTAAGCGAGTATTTTCCCACATGAAAGGGTATTGCTGATTTGACAGTGTATCAGACATTTTGGAAGAGACACACGAAAAAAATACACTCCAAATTTTAGTTTAAATTAAGGGGTGTGATAAATCTCAAAAACCGAAAAAAAATGTTTTTTGACTGAAACCAATGGAAACATTTAAAAATTGAGAGAACTTATATTTCTGTACTTGTTTTTAATTATGAATTGTGGTTTTACGGCTAACCAGCCGAGTGGAAGTTTAACAACTACCGAGAGCTAAACATTACATATATTTTGCAATTGGATTAAATGGACAAATTGATGTGAAGTTTTGCGAAAAAGTTACACGTCTTCTCAGAGAGAATCGAACTCACGACTTCCTGATCTCTAGTTAGGGCGCGTTACCCCTACGAAAGGAGAGGACTCATGAACGCAGAAGTTAACCTGAATTCGATTTCAGCTCAATAATCACGTGGTCCTTTTTCGCAAAGTGCACCTCTTTCGGAAGAATTAGATGCCCATCCAAACACAACTGGGCAGTGAAACAAACCGATACATGTATCACCAAATTAAATTTCTGTTATAAATCTAATGAACAATATGTTAAAATGTCAGAGGAATTATAGGAATTGTTTGATAAGGTTAAAACTGTCCCTGGTACCCATAAATATCATTGTTTTATGCCTATTAGTGATACACAAATTGCAGCCAAACGTTATACCAATTCAGAGGATGAACCAAAAATATTAAATTTATTCAGTAAAGCCCAAAAATAATGTAAATATTCATGTGCAGATACTACGTTTTAGGATATATAGCAATAATAAAAATAAAAACAAACCACGACTTTTTTCATAAGCATAATATTGACCCTTTCCAGACACCTGTTAAGATTGGCTTTGAACAAATAAGAAATAATATATTATTGTGATATCTTTCCAACCACAAAAAAACCATCGGATTTTTAGAAGGAGTTGATTTTCTCATAAGCGGTATGGTGCGAGATCAATTGAATTTAATCAAAAAACTGTATAATTTCGTTTTATTTCTTTTAACTACTCACAATAAAACAAATATAATCTATTTTGTGATTAAAACTCATTTATCACTTGAAAATATGACCAGACTAGACTATTTAAAGCGAAATGAAAATTAAATAAAAATTCATTTTGGACCTAAAAAATTCGATGTGAGAAAAACTTTTTTCTCTAAAATATGCCCAATTTGCAATGTATGGACGACTTTTAGTAAATTTAATTACGAAACTTTTTGCTAAAGGATGATCCAAATCTGAAATGGCCGTTTTTTTTTAAATCGACTTTAAAGTTTTGAATATTTTTTTTTTTCAGTGTAGAAAATGTGTTTTTTTTTTTCAATATTTTTTTCTCAAACGTCAGGAAATTTCACGACAGTCCCCCATACAACACTTTTTGTAGGTCTTGCCGTTTTCGAGTTATACGGGTTTAATAAAAAAAGAAAAAAAAAACTTTGGGACATAAAAATTTCGATGTTAGAAAAACTTTTTTCTCTAAAATATGCCCAATTTTCAATGTATAGACGACTTTTTGTGAATTTTAATTGCGAAACTTTTTGCTTAACACACCGAGGACGAAGCCTCAAAATCAGTTGGAACGCTAAATTCAACCCACTATATCTCGGCTGTCCTAAGCCCGATTTACAAAATTTTGGCACCTACAGAAATGTATGGGCTTCTAGATTCATGTCAGATTTTTGAAATATTTTTGGGAACTACTGTTTGATTTGTAGTACTTAAAACACCGGAGCAAGTCCTAAAAAAATTTCTAACCGGCGGAAATTTGTAGATAACTTAGAATTTATCGCGATAACCTATAGATTTTTTTATAGTATGATGATCGTTTTAGTGTAATCTAACAATTGGCATTGAATTTTTGATTGTTAGCCGTTCAAAGAACTACAATATATTCACAAAACTGCGTAAAATACAGAAAAAATACATTTTCAATTATAACTTGAAATTCATCGCGATGACCCAAACATTTTATGATTTTAAAATATACTCATATGTAAGGCCATCAAATTTGCAGAACACTGATAATAAATTTCTGTTGTGAAATCTACAATATTTTCACAAAATAGTGAAAAATACAGGAAAATACAGGTTTTCTGCAGTAATTTCATATGTATCGCAATGAATCATCAGTTTTATAATTTTAATCTCTTTGTTTATTCATGAGAAACAAATTTCCTGAAAACCGTTGATCGCTGTTTGTTCAAAGAACTACAATACATTCACAAAACTGCGTAGAATACAGAAAAATATACATTTTCAACTATAACTTGAAATTTATCGCAATGACCCAAACGTTTTATAACCTTAATATGTACTCATATTTAAGGCCATCAAATTTGCAGAACACTGATAATAAATTTCTGTTGGAAAAACTACAATATTTTCACAAAATAGTAAAAAATACAGGAAAATACAGGTTTTCTACAGTAATTTCATATGTATCGCAATGAGTCATCAGTTTTATAATTTTAATCTATTTGTTTGTTCATGAGAAACAAATTTTCTGAACATCGTTGATCGCTGTTTGTTCAAAGAACTACAATATATTCACAAATCTGCGTAAAATACAGAAAAATATACATTTTCAACTAGAACTTGAAATTTATCGCGATGACCCAAACGTTTTATGATCTTAGAATATCCTCATATTTAAGGCCATCAAATTTGCAGAACACTGATAATAAAGTTCTGTTGGAAAAACTACAATATTTTCACAAAATAGTGAAAAATACAGGAATATACAGGTTTTCTACAGTAATTTCATATTTATCGCAATGACTCACCAGTTTTATAATTTTAAACTCTTTGTGTGTTCATGAGAAACAAATTTCCTAAACATCGTTGATCGCTGTTTGTTCAAAGAACTACAATATATTCACAAAACTGCGTAGAATACAGAAAAAAATACATTTTCAACTATAACTTGAAATTTATTGCTATGACCCAAACATTTTATGATCTTAAAATATTCTCATATTTAAGGCCATCAAATTTGCAGAACACTGATAATGAATTTCTGTTGGAAAAGCTACAATATTTTCACAAAATAGTGAAAAATGCAGAAAAATACAGGTTTTCTACAATAATTGCATATTTATCGCAATGAGACATCAGTTTTATAATTTTAATCTCATTGTTTGTTCATGAGAAACAAATTTCCTAAAAATCGTTGATCGCTGTTTGTTTAAAGAACTACAATATATTCACAAATCTGCGTAGAATACAGAAAAAATACATTTTCAACTATAACTTGAAATTTATCGGGATGACCCAAACATTTTATGATCTAAGAATATACTCATACTTAAGGCCATCAAATTTGCAGAACACTGATAATAAATTTCTATTGGAAAAACTACAATATCTTCACAAAATAGTGAAAAATACAGGAAAATACAGGTTTTCTACAGTAATTTCATATTTATCGCAATGACTCATCAGTTTTAAAATTTTAAACTCTTTGTGTGTTCATGAGAAACAAATTTCCTAAACATCGTTGATCGCTGTTTGTTCAAAGAATTACAATATATTCACAAAACTGCGTAGAATACAGAAAAAAAAATACATTTTCAACTATAACTTGAAATTCATCGCGATGACCCAAACATTTTATGATCTTAAAATATACTCATATTTAGAGCCATCAGATTTGCAGGAAACTGATAATAAATTTCTGTTGAAAAAACTACAATATTTTCACAAAATAATAAAAAAAAATACAGGAAAATACAGGTTTTCTACGGTAATTTCATATTTATCCTAATGAGTCATCAGTTTTATAATTTTAAACTCTTTGTGTGTTCATGAGAAACAAATTTCCTGAACATCGTTGATCGCTGTTTGTTCAAAGAACTACAATATATTCACAAAATCTTGTATAATACAGAAAAATCTTAAATTTCTGCTGCAATATATTGATTGCCTCTAGATCAATTAAAAGATTTGAAGTTTTTTTAGTTATGAAAATAAATATATTTACAGAACATTTTTGATGTTTTTCAAAGAACTACAACAATTTCACAAAACTATGAATAATATAGGGAAATTACGATCCTAACAACAGTTTGAAATTCATTGCAATGATACATGTATTTTGTGATTTTAAAATATTGTCATATTTAGGGTTATTAAGTTTTCACAATATAATCGATGAAATTTTATTAAAAGAACTACAATATTTTCACAAATTACCATATAATACAAAAATATTCTGTTGCTACCGAAGTTTGAAAATTGGATCATCTATATATTTTTCTAAATCGTTGTGTATCTATATAAATAAATATAAATGTCCAATAAAAGAAGAATTCTCTAATAGAGATGTTCCTTGGTGGAATAAATCTTTAGAAAACCTAAAGAAAAAATCTCGGCAGCTTTTCAACCGCGCAAAAGTTTCTGGGCAATGGGACCAATACAAAAAGGCCCTTACAACTTACAACAAAGAAATAAGAAAATCCCGTAGAAAAACCTGGAAGTTTTATTGTGAAAACATAGAAAAAACTCCGGATGTAGCAAAATTACAGAAGGTTCTTTCCAAAGACCATTCAAATGGGCTGGGAAATTTGAAAAAAATAAACGGGAGTTTTACCGTTGATACAAAAGAAACACTTGAAATAATGATGAAAAGTCATTTTCCAGGATCAAGTTTAGTAATGAGTGATGATACAGAATGTGATAAAGTTGGAGAAACCTCTAGGCCTAATAGGACTACCGGCAACAACTTAGATCTACCGGATACTATCTTTACTCGATCTAAAGTTGAGTGGGCAGTGAATTCTTTCGAACCTTTCAAGTCTCCAGGAAGAGATGGTGTTTTCCCTGCACTTCTACAGAAGGGTGGACAATTACTGCTTGACTCTCTCACAAATATCTTTAAAACTAGCCTATGTCTTGGCCATATACCAAAAATATGGACTCAAGTTCGGGTCGTCTTTATTCCTAAAGCAGGAAAAAAAGACAAAACAAATCCAAAATCGTTTAGACCAATTAGTCTAACATCTACAATTCTTAAAATCATGGAAAAGATAATAGACGAATACATAAAGTCAAAATACTTACAAACAAATCCTATCAGTAAATATCAATTTGCTTATCAACCCAATAAGTCTACAGTCACAGCTCTTAATGAACTGGTTACAAAAATAGAATCCACGCTTCACAGGAAAGAAATAGCTCTTATGGCATTTCTGGATGTTGAAGGTGCGTTTGATAATGCGTCTTATAAATCTATTGAAAATTGTATGGTGAAAAGGCAATTCGATCGTTGTATCAAAATATGGATTATGAAAATGTTGAATGATAGAGAAGTATCTGCTGAATTGGGAGAATCTTCAATAACAATAAAAACCACTAAGGGATGTCCTCAAGGAGGTGTATTATCCCCTTTGTTGTGGTCGCTTGTTGTTGATGATCTCCTCATTGAACTAGTAGAAAAAGGCTTCGAAGTTATTGCAGATGATGTGGTAATAATGGTTCGTGGAAAGTTTGATAATATAATCACTGACAGAATGCAATCAGCATTGAACTGTACTTGGCAGTGGTGTCAACATGAAGGGTTGAACATTAACCCATCAAAAACAGTTTTGGTGCCGTTTACTCGCAGAAGAAAGATTACTTTAAAAAATTTGACTATAAACGGATGTATTTTACAATATTCTTCCAATGTTAAATATCTAGGAGTAATACTAGATAGTACTCTCAATTGGAACTTACACTTAGAGCTGGTAATACTCAAAGCCACAAATGCTCTATGGGTGAGTAAAAAAAACTTTTGGTAAAAAATGGGGACTGAAACCAAAAATGATAAATTGGATCTATACGGTTATAGTACGACCCAGAATAGTTTATGCTTCACTAGTTTGGTGGACAAAAACAAAACAACATATGGCCCAGAGAAAGCTTGGAAAGTTGCAACGCTTAGCCTGCATGGCCATAACAGGAGCAATGCACAGTACACCATCAAAAGCCTTGGAAGCAGCTCTTTATAAACTTCCGCTTCATCAATATATACAGAAGGAAGCTGAAAAGAGTGCTCTAAGGCTGAAAAGAACTCATACATTTTTAGAAGGCAATCTTTTCGGGCATCTCAGTATACTGAAAGATTTTCCAATAAATCCATTGGTAGTAATGAACGAAGACTGGATGGAAAATAGGATGAACTTAGATATACCATATAACGTGGTTGAAACAAACCGCCAAGTATGGGAATCAGGGGGTCCGAATATCTCACCAGGATCGATAATTTTCTACACTGATGGCTCAAAAATGAATGATAAAACCGGGGCTGGAATTACAGGACCAGGTATTGATATTTCAATACCAATGGGAAGATGGACCACTGTTTTCCTTGCAGAAATTTATGCCATTCTAGAATGTGCATCTTTGTGTCTGAGAAGGAAATACAGGTATGCACGGATTTGCATATTTTCAGATAGCCAAGCGGCGCTGAAAGCTTTAAAATCATTCACAAGCCAATCAAAACTGGTATGGGAATGCATAACACTGCTAAAGCAATTGTCCGTTAAGAACCAGGTTAATTTATACTGGGTACCAGGCCATTGTGGAATTGAAGGTAATGAAAAAGCGGATTTACTTGCAAGGAGAGGGTCAAGTGTCCAGTTCATAGGACCAGAACCCTTCTGCGGTGTATCCAAATGTTTAATACAAATGGAATTGAAACAATGGGAGGATCAAATGATACAGTCAAACTGGATTGCAACAGAAACCTTAAGGCAATCAAAACTGTTCATAACTCCAAATAAAAACGTTACGGAAAAACTTTTAAGTTTAAACAAAAAATCTTTAAGCATACTTATTGGACTTCTCACAGGACATTGTCCGACAAGATATCATTTGAATAAAATCAATCGATGTCAAACTGGTGTCTGTCGGTTTTGTGACTGTGAAATAGAGACCTCACAACATTTGCTCTGTGACTGTCCAGCGTTATATGTACGTAGAAGACAATATTTCAATAAGGGCATTTTAAGCCCTTTTGAAATTTGGTTAGAAAATCCCAATCTGGTTATTGGTTTCATTCTAAGAATCATACCGGATTGGAGTACTTCGCATCATCAGTCAACGGCATTTACCCCAAATGGTAATTCGTCGTCCTGAAAGAATGCAAATTAAATAGGGGTATACCACAATAGATCAAACTCATGGTCGCAGTGGTTTAAATCCCAACACCAAAAAAAAAAAAATCTATATAAATAAAAATGGAATAATGTTTGTATGTCACGAAATGGCTCACGAACGGGGCAACGGATTTGGATGATTCTTTTTCCATTTTGTTCGTCAAGGGTTCCGACGTGTTTGTGTGTATAAAAGTTCCAGGATGTTTACCGGGAAAGTAGGAAAAACGGGACTGAACGGAACTGTCATTTTGTATGGGACGATTCATAGCGGTTTTCAACAGCCTACTTGATGGCAAGACGAAGTTTGCCGGGACCACTAGTTTTCAATAAAAATAAATGTGCTCAAAATTATTAGAAGCTGTTTGTTCCTTTGGAATATTGTAAAACTTTCTAATTATGAAAACATTACCCAATTACTGAATTGTAGCGGAAATAAATCCGAGGTACATTCGATTTGCATAATCCGCTGATTTAGACATAGCGTGATATATTCTAGCAATATTGACAACTTTCAAATGAAGTCGTCTGACTTTATTTTTATGTGGTAAAATTATTATTTATATTAAAAACACAAGACACCTTGAGCGGCTATTGGATCAGTAGGTATTTTTTATGTTTCAATAATCGCTCATTCAAAAATTATTATGAATACTAATTGTTTTTGCTGAAGTAGGTATAATTTGACCATAAAAAATAGCAGGATAAATAACGAAATTCTAATTATGTAATGCTTTTTATCCAGTATGTTCGTCACGAAATCTGTTTACCGTGAGCGGAATAGGAACACTTAGATGCAGTGACAGTTTCAATTAAATATGTTTTATAAATGTTTTTAAAATAATTTCTATATTAACGCTGATCATCTATACTTGGAGCTACATTGTAACATAAAAAAAAGTATTGATCGACTCAATAGTTATTTTAAAATTAACTTTTGAACACCTTACTTCCCTTAAATGAGGGGAATATGGTGCACAGATGGTACTCTATTTCTTTTCCCTGCGAAATAGGAAAACTACGGTGATAGTTAACAGTACGATGTGGTTAAACATTAAAATATCTGTAAGTTTTCCATAGCAATAGGTAAACGAAAGTTTTTTATTGCGTTCAACATTCTATTGTGATTGTAGTTCTTTTAAGAATAAAATGATAGTATTTTGAAGCAGATTTTTTAAGATTTGTCATGTTCAAATATTATTAAAGTAAAGCTGGTTGAATCGATTCTTACTATTTAACTTACTACATGGTAGTTAAAAGTATATGCTATTAGTACAAAATAAAAATGGATCTGAAAAAGTGACATGAAAATGGGTTTTCAATTAAGCCCTAGCTGAGACAGTGATTAGGGTAACTGCATATTTGAAATACTTACCTTTATATTTTTATTCTTAATTCTTATTATAGGTTATTAGATAGATGGCATCAAAAATATTCTTGTTTTTTTATGAGAAAGTTTTGAACCATAAAATACAGGTCATTGCGTGAAATTATTAAATTACAAAAGAGTTCTTAGTTTTGAATAAATTATTTAATGAAAATATGTTAGTTCTTTGAACTAACACGTATCAATTTTCATTTATATTCTTTTCTCGTGAACATGAAAATGGTTTGAATTAATAAAATCAATGCGTCATCGCAATGAATATCAAACTACACTAGATATGAGAAAATTTATAAATTGTAAAATTCATGGGTAATAGCGATTATTTTAAACTATTGCTGAAACTTTTTTTTTCTGCCATATGCTACGCAGTTTAATATGTATGTTGTAATTCGTTAAATGTACAAATTACAATGAAAAATGTTTGGTAATATAAATTCGAACTTCATTGTTAGATAAGTTCCAAGTTGTGTACAAACAAACGCTAAATTTTTATGGACTAGCTCCAGTGTTTGTAGTACTACAAATCAAACAATAGATTCCAAGCACATTTCTATAACCGCACATGAATCTACAAATAAGGACAAACTAGGGTTGAAGCGATCAACTTTTTTTAACACCGTCATCCATGTTAGTAAAATATCATTAATTGCGTTATTATAAGTAAATTGAAAAATGATGTCATTGCGACAATAATGGATTAGCTACAATTTGTAGTTGTAAGTCTCAAATATGAGAATAGTTTAAAACCACAAAATCTATGGGTCATTGCGGTGAATATGAAGTAAGATTGTTGAAGGTATTTTTCTGTATTATTTACAATTTTTTGAGAATGGTTTAATGCTTTGGAGAAACTATAAAATTTGCTCTGTTAATTTATGGTTTATAATATGGAAAAATATAATAAAATCATTAAAATGATAACTCCTTGCCACAATTATTATATTGCAACGGAAATCTGATATACTGCTGTTCTTCTTCTTCTTCTTTCTGGCGTCACATCCCAACTGGGACAAAGCCTGCTTCTCAGCTTAGTGTTCTTATGAGCACTTCCAAAGTTATTAACTAATGCCAATTGACCATTTTTGCATGTGTATATCGTGTGGCAGGTACGAAGATACTCTATGCCCTGGGATGTCGAGAAAATTTCCAACCCGAAAAGATCCTCGACCGGTGGGATTCGAACCCACGACCCTCAGCTTGGTCTTGCTGAATAGCTGCGCGTTTACCGCTACGACTATTTGGGCCCCATTTCTGTTATAATAAATAATAATACAATATTGTGCAAATATTATCAATAAATAGAAATTGTTATATTACCAATTTTGTAAACTGTTTGTCGTGCTTTGAAAACAGAAATAATAACTGCTCTATTTTTTATATTTATTACGTTGAGAATATTTCAAATCGTAAACACAACTATTATGAAAACGCAACCATAGTCAGAAACTGTTCTGTATTATTCGTGATTTTGTGAAAATATTGATAGTTCTTAGAGCAAATAGCCATTATAATTGTTGAGAAAGTTTGTTTTTTTTTTCAAAACTGAATAACGGTTTCGAATAATAAAATCAATTAGTCATCTTGAATAATATGAAACAAGAAAAGCAATAGTATATTCTTGTATTACATGGTATTTTGTGAAAATATTGAAGTTTTCTAACGAAATTTCATCGGTTAATTTATACAAGCTTACCAACTCTAAACGAAAACATTTTATTTAACATTAACAAATCATAGGGGCCTTCCTTAGCCGAGTGGTTAAAGTCCGCGGCTACAAAGCAAAGCCATGCTGAAGGTATCTGGGTTCAATTCCCGGTCAGTCCAGGATCTTTTCGTAATGGAAATTTCCTTGACTTCCCTGGGCATAAAGTATCATCGTACCTGCCACACGATATACGAATGCGAAAATGGCAACTTTGGCAAAGAAAGCTCTCAGTTAACAACTGTGGAATTGCTCATTGAACACTAAGCTGAGAAGCAGGCTTTGTCCCTGTGAGGACGTAATGCCAAGAAGAAGAAGAAGAAGAAATCATAAAATCCATGGAACATTGTGGTCAATTTCAGGTTTTTATTACGATCTAACTTTTCTGGTATTTTCCACAGTTTTGTGTAAATGTTTTAGTTCTTCAGAAATCACTAAAAATGTTCTGTAGATATATTTACTTTTATATATAATTATGCTCCAAACTCTTAAAATTATATGGTCTGGAGGCAATCAGTTATTTTCATTTGCCTGACAAAACGTCGAAAGGTGGGAATTGGAAGAGAACGAAATGATCTTGGAAGAATTATTCTCTTCCGAAAGAATGAATAATTCGATATTATTTTTCTTTTCGATGTGTTATTCCTTTCGACGATTTGACATTCAACGTTTGTTGTTGTGTTCTATCAATTTATATATGAATCTGAAAAATTCTAAACCGTGGAGATTATAAGAAAATGCAGCAATTTTGAAATTACAGGAGAAATTTTAAATGTTTCTGTATTATACATGATTTTCGAGCACATTTATTTTTCTTGAAAATTTACAACAATTTAGAAAATTATACAGATGATAAAATGTTCAAACTTCGGTAGCAACAGAATATTTTTGTATTATACGGTAATTTGTGAAAATATTGTAGTTCTTTCAATAAAATTTCATCGATTATGTTGTGCAAACTTGACAACCCTAAATATGAGGATATTTTAAAATAAAAAAACCCATGGATCATTGCAAAAAAATTAAACTGTTGTTAAGATCGTATTTGTCCTGCATTATTCACAGTTTTGCGAAAAAGTTGTCGTTCTTTAAAAAACATCAAAAATGTTTTAAAATATGTTTATTTTTATATCTCACAATTGAAGCATTGTCTTTAAATTGATAAGGTCTAGAGACAACCAATAAATTGTAGAAGAAATTTCAGAATTTAATACAGAAAATTACAATACAAGATTTTGTGAAAGCATTGTAGTTCTTCGAACAAACAGCTATCAACGATGTTCAGAAAATTTGTTTCTCATGAACATACAAAGAGATCAAAATTATAAAACTGATGAGTCATTGCGATAAATATGAAATTATTGTAGAAAACCTGCATTTTTCTGCATTTTCCAACAGAAATTCATTATCAGTGGTCTGCAAATTTGATGGCCTTATATATGATTATATTTTAAGATCATAAAACGTTTGGGTCATAGCGATTAATTTCAAGTTATAGTTGAAAACGTATTTTTTTCCTCTATTCTACTCAGTTTTGTGAATATATTGTAGTTCTTTGAACAAACAGCGATCAACGATGCTCAGGAAACTTGTTTCTCATGAACAAACAAAGCGTTTAAAATTATAAAACTGATGAGTCATTGCGATATATATGATATTACTGCAGAAAACCTGTATTTTCCTGTATTTTTCACTATTTTGTGAAAATATTGTAGCTTACCCAACAGAAATTCATTATCAGTGTTCTGCGAATGTGATGGCCTTAAATATCAGTATATTTTAAGATCATAAAATGTTTGGGTCATCGCGATAAATTTCAAGTTATAGTTGAAAATGTATATTTTTCTGTATTCTACGCAGTTTTGTGAATATATTGTAGTTCTTTGAACAGACAATGATCAAAAATGTTCAGAAAATTTGTTTCTCATGAACAAACAATGAGATTAAAATTATAAAACTGATGACTCATTGCGATATATATGAAATTACTGTAGAAAACCTGTATTTTCCTGTATTTTTCACTATTTTGTGAAAATATTGTAGTTTTTCCAACAGAAATTTATTATCAGTGTTCTGCAAATTTGATGGCCTTAAATATGAGAATATTTTAAGATCATAAAAAGTTTGGTTCATCGGGATAAATTTCAAGTTATAATTGAAAATGTATTTTTTTCTGTATTCTACGCAGTTTTGTGAATATATTGTAGTTCTTTGAACAAACAGCGATCAACGATTTTTAGGAAATTTGTTTCTCATGAACACACAAAGAGTTTAAAATTATAAAACTGATGAGTCATTGCGATAAACATGAAATTACTGTAGAAAACCTGTATTTTCCTGTATTTTTCACTATTTTGTGAAAATATTGTAGTTTTTCCAACAGAAATATATTATTAGTGTTCTGCAAATTTGGTGGCCTTAAATATGAGTATATTTTAAAATCATAAAATGTTTGGGTCATCGCGATGAATTTCAAGTTATAATTGAAAATGTATTTTTTCTGTATTCTACGCAGTTTTGTGAATATATTGTAGTTCTTTGAACGGCTAACAATCAAAAATTCAATACCAATTGTTAGATTACACTAATATGATCATCATACAATAAAAAAATCTATAGGTTATCGCGATAAATTCTAAGTTATCTACCAATTACCGCCGGTTAGAAATTTTTTTAGGACTTGCTCCGGTGTTTTAAGTACTACAAATCAAACAGTAGATCCCAAAAATATTTCAAAAATCTGACATGAATCTAGAAGCCCATACATTTGCATTGGTGCTAAAATTTTTGAAATCGGGCTTAGGACAGCCGAGATATAGCGGGTTGAATTTAGCGTTCCAACTGATTTTGAGGCTTCGTCGTCCGTGTAAGTGACGAATGTCTTAGGCGGACAAGTGTTAAGGATGATCAAAATCTGAAGCGGCCGTTTTTTTGAAATCGACTTTGAAGTTTTGAATATTTTTTTAGTGTAGAAAATGTGTTTATATTTTATTAATATTTTTTTTTTTCTCAAACGTCAGGAAATTTCACGACAGTCCTCCATACAACACTTTTTTGTAGGTCTTACCGTTTTCAAGTTATACGGGTTTATAAAAAAAGTAAAAAAAAACTTTGACCCTTTCCAAATGTTAGTCTAGATCGATTTTGAAAAACAAAGTATGTAAAGTATCTTAGTTCACATAGTCTTCACACCCAGAAAGTTTCATTGAATTCTGAAGGGGTGCTGCCAATCCCTTTGTCGAGTTGGCGTGAAATCCGTCATTTCTACTCCCGTATAGTACCCGAACGGGGAATTCATTTTATGCTGTTGGACAAATGTTGCCTGTGCTGTGGGCAAACGATAAAACGGAACACAGCGAATCCTTGAAAAAGGCACAATACATGCGTCCGAAACGTCGGATGTAAGCAAAAATTCGTTTTTAAGTTTTATATATGACTGAAAGCCATAACCTCAAACATTTAGGATCAAAATAAGTGTCTCTAGTAGATTTTTGGTTGCTAGATCTGGTGCCGTTCTCAGAAATATTCCAGCAAGTCATAATTGTATGCTTCAGGTCGCCAAAATGGTATAGAACACTAGTATAATTGATGTTTATGTAAAATTTAAAATATGATCTATCAATTTTTGTAGTGATCCAATCCACCAAGCATGCAAAACAGGACTTTAACTTTCATTGAAGATATAATTTGGTTGAAATCGCACGATTAAATTTAGATTAAGTTGATTTTTTTCAACATGCTTGCAGTCTCCATACAAAATTATTTGTTTCTCTTTTATAGCACAGCACAATACTTTTCTAAACCGTCAAAAACTTAGTTTTGAATATCTGAAATATTATAAAGTTTGTTGATAAGTATTGTTATACACATAAAGTTTGAATTCTGTGATAAATTATGCACATAAATTGCCATACAAGTAGAGAAACTTGCATGCAAGTTGGGTGGAATAGTCAAGTCTTACATTTTCAATAACCAATTTAATAAAAACTGGACGTGATAATTTTGAAAAAGGCATAGGATTCAGCAAGCCTTTATAAAGTTAATGATGGTATTTTGGTGCTAATGACAAAGACGTGTTCCGCAGTGTTATCGTAAGAAGGTAAACCCGTAAGTCAAACCAGCAGCAAAATAGAAATGTAATAATTTTATTCTAACTTTTAAGCTAGAACGTAATGCGTTCTATTTGTTGAGAGAAGATGTATTGGGCAGCGTCCACAAATTATATAACGCTCGAAGGGAAAAGGGGAGTAGCAGGGTCGAGCGTTACGACTCATACAGCATATAGAAAATTTCCACACAAAAAGAATCACGGAGGGAGGGGACGGGGTCAAAAAAAAAATCAAATTTTAGCGTTACGTGATAAATGGATGCTGCCTTATTAAAAATTGAACTAAAGATCAAACGTGAGTGAGAGTTTGGACAAGTTTGGCGTTTAGCAAGAAAAACATTTATGGTTAAGTGATATCATCAGTAAATTCCGAAAGAACTGTGAACTTAAAACTGGAAAGATATGACATGAGATACAATCATAGACAACAAGACAAGACCAACGAGATCGTAACTAGCTTTCGAGATGCCTCAAGCAACGAAGAAGTAAAAACAAGAAAAATGTTGATTTTTTTACAAGAAACTGAACAATTACTAATGATTAGATGCCAACATGACTGCATTCTCTAGTGTAGAGTGTCGTTGTTACACAAACAAACAAATAAAATAAAATTTTTGGCTTATGTAACATTTTTACACATGTCGATTTTTTTGAGGTTTGTATAAAAAAAAAACTATACCAGCTGTGAACATAAAGATCCTTACTCTAGTTTATGAGCGGTTCTACGCGAAATCGTCCATAAAATGCTGAAATCTGACATGTACCATTCCGATTTGGATGAAACTGCGCAGATGTATTAAGTATATGAGACGAAAATGATCTCATATAATTGGGGATCGTTTAGAATCGAGAGTAACTTCTGATAAGGGCGTGAGTATTTTTAGCATCACCATTTAAAAAAATGTACCTCGGAAACCGTTTGTTATAGAGAAAAAGTGTCTGAGGAGGGATGGTAGACAATCAAATAGGCTTTGTAAAAAAAATATACACTGAAAAAAAAATACTTTTATTTTCATGAAAATATCGAAATTAAACCTTAAAACACAAATTGCAACAAATAGGTATCTTCGATTTTTTTCAATTTTTTTCTGTAAAATTTCAATGTAAAACCAGATGTTTAAAGCACAGTTTCAACATTGTGCAATCTAAAATAAAAAGTTTTTCTAAGAGCAACTTTTGGTGCATTTCTGAAAATTCAATTTCAGGCCGTAGAAAAGACGTTTTGATGCTGTAATATGATTCTTCACCCAAAAACAATTCAAAATGCTATTAACAATGATCTTCATAAAACTAGCCGTTTTCAAGATATTTAGGATTCAATTATATTAATACCATAAAACTTAAGAAAATACGCCCGTTTCATAAGTTACTCCAGATGCTCCACCAACAATGTTACGTTTATCTCTTTCCACATTAATATCCCATGTTTTAAGGGCAGTTTCAACATGGTGCAATTTAATTTTTTTTTTCTAATGTCAACTTTGGTGTATTTCTGAAAATTCAATTTCTGGTTAAAGAAAAGGCGTTTTGATGCTGCAATATGATTCTTTATCCAAAAACAATTCAAAATTCTAATCTCAATGATCTTCCTATAAGTAACCGCTTCAAGATATTTGGGATTGAATTATATTAATATCATAAAACTCAAGAAAATACGCCCGTTTCTTGCATTATTCCAGATGCTCCATCAACAATGTTACGTTAATCTCTTCCCACATTATTGGGTATTTCGTTCAGCGTTTCTTCAGCGCACTTATTCTACGATTTATAATGAATGAGTGCGCTGAAGACATCAACAAGATTGGATGCAGAATCACTTTTATTTTCCTTCCCTCACTTATAAAAATCAACTGCGGAGTCCAGTGGTGAATGAAATGCGCAATAATATTCCATCAACTTTATCTTTGACACTTACACAAATAAACGAATTGTTGAGAAGTAACAATAACAATATGTAACAATATTATTAGCCGCCACCAATCCCTCCAAAATGATCCGTCAAACAAACCAAGACAAATACGGAGGCAATGAAAACAATAGTCGCTCGGCTCGCTCGGGCACATTCTCTGTTTCGCTCGAAACAATAGCGGGTACATAGCGATACATACATACTTCAACGAATTCTTTGTTCTCTTAGTGCTTGAACTAGATTTTTCATATGCGTTTCCTATCTAGGTGTCGTGACCGTACGTGACATCTCAACCACAATCTACACAAGGATGCCCAGAGCCTGATCGTTCCCTGCCTTTCATAGCGGATTCTATCGAACTTTTTTTATCTACCCACTCTCAATTTTCTCTTACTCGAAGTACCTCCCATTTTGCTTACCCGTACAAGCATATACCTGACCATGCTGGCAAATCATGACCGTACAAATTTACAAATATTCCCTACACTAGGTACCTAGTTATAGCATATAGAAGCGATTAACAGTTGAACAGATAAACAGGTAACGTTCAATATTAGAGCAAAATGGATCTCACAAAAGTGTACAAGTGCTGTAGACCGTTCCCGAAGAGTAACAAAAACTGTTCATCATCGAAACGTTTTTTAACCGAAGAAATGATTCAAAAACTAGTTGCCATGCAATGTGAAATTCCTCTTAATACGTCGTTGAAGATTTGCGGCTCATGCCGTGTGTCTGTGTATTGTTTTAATCCGCAAATCAACAATCGTGAGGACCAACCTGCAACGTCGAATGTTAATCAACCGTAACCATCACAGGATGGTTTAGAGGAGATATAAAAGTAAAAACATAATCAAATAAGTTGACATTTAATATCTGTTCTATACCAATGTATATTAAAACAAAAAAATATATTAAAATTATGTACAATAATCGTGAGAATAAATAAATAAGGTTTAGAAGTTTAAAGGCGTTTTTCCTTCTTCCCCTCCTTAACATCATTCATATTATCATCTTCCATCGTAATACCACAGACAAATAGAAGTAACACCTAGAACATTTTTCACAAAATTCTCTCGACCACAAATACTACCACCATCTAGTGAGCTTATTGAACGAAATAACTTTTTGTGCCACATGTCCAACAGGTGGCGGTAGTGTGAAATGTCAAACACGAAGGAAAGCGACGCGCGCGCTTCTGGTTGTGAACTTGACAACTGTTGTATTTTAAACTGATCGTTAAATTCGTGGGCGATGGAAATTTATCCCGTGTTACGTCTGTTTGTCTGTGGTAATACTTATATTAATTCTCAACAATATTCCAACAATCATGCTGTATCTTTCGAACAGTTCATCCAACCGTCTAAATGTCAAAGAAAAAGTAGATGGGATATTAATGTGGAAAGAGATTAACGTAACATTGTTGATGGAGCATCTGGAATAATGTAAGAAACGGGCGTATTTTCTTAAGTTTTATGATATTAATATAATTCAATCTCAAATATCTTGAAGCGGTTACTTATAGGAAGATCATTGAGATTAGAATTTTGAATTGATTTTGGATAAAAAATCATATTGCGGCATCAAATCGCCTTTTCTATAACCAGAAATTGAATTTTCAGTAATACACCAAAAGTTGCTCTTAGAAAAACTTTTTTATTTTAGATTGCACCATGTTGAAACTGTGCTTAAAACATCTGGCTTTACATTGAAATTTTACAGAAAAAAATTTGGAAAAAATCGAAGATACCTATTTGTTCCAATTTGTGTTTTAAGGTTTAATTTCGATTTTTTCGTGAAAATAAAAGTTTTTTTTTCAGTGTAAATTTATTTTACAAAGCCTATTTGATTGTCTACCATCTCTCCTCAGACAATTTTTTTAAACGGTGGTGCCAAAAATACATACGCCCTTATCAGAAGTTACTCTCGATTCTGAACGATCCCCAATTATATGAGATAATTTTCGTCTCATATACTTAATACATCTATGCAGTTTCATCCAAATCGGAATGGTACATGTCAGATTTCAGCATTTTATGGACGATTTCGCGTGGAACCGCTCTATTCAACTCATTATTTATTCAGTTAAGTGCCTTTAAATTATGAGTAGGTGCTCAAGTCAGCCATTATGACGGCCGTCTTTGGATTTCGAGATGTTCCACCTTAGGCGACATCCACAAATAACGTAACGCTCGAAGGGGGGGAGAGGGTAGGGTCGAGCGTTACGACTCATACACAAGTTTTAAAATTTCCATACAAAAAGCGTTACGGAGGGGGGGTGGAGGGGTTTGAAAATTTCTAATTTTAGCGTTATGTAATAAATGGATGCCGCCTTAATAAATCAAACCAGAAACAAAACAACATCACCCCAGTCTCATCTGAACATCCCACTTCGAGCGGGGTTTCAAACGAGAAAACTTTCACTCTTGCTAGGTCATTTCGACAAAACAAATCAAAGAGTCATTTCACTTGTTAGCCAATTGTGACTTGGTCGTACTTCGCAGGGATATGAAAATAATTTCGCGTCAAACATTGTTGACCATTTTCGCGCACTAAGTATCAAATACACTGAGAGAAAACATCATACTGAATTCCGTTAATTTCACATTTGGATACGATTCTTTCGAAAACCAATCGATTGACTTAGTCTGAATTTCAATGATAAGTTTTCGATCATTCATACCACTGGAAACACAACATATGAGATACTTCCAACTATTCTGTGCAGAGAAACGCTTCGACGCTGTTATAAGCGAAGTTCCATAGATGCGTGGCATCGTGAATCGATAAGTAAATTTTCATTAAGGCTTAACGAGGTTATCCGAACAAGATAACCAAGCCAAGAGAAAGCGGGAACTGGAATCAACAGGGTGCGGAGTATCGCCTAAACAACCGGTCGTCGGAAGCGTTAGATAGCAATTACCCCCAATAAAGGTGTTTTATGGTTATCGCTCCCCGGGTGGCTTTCGTCTTCTTTCATATTTGCCGGCGCACCCCAGGATGGGAGAGGCAAGCCCGGATTTGCATTTCGAAAGAAGCTGAAGATGGTGAAGAATTTAATATTTATGGCACACCCGGGTGCTTTTCCGGCCGACTAGAAGAAGAAGACGACGAAGACGGTCAGTATTAAAACAAAATTTCTTAAATTTGCGTCTTGGTCGAGTGGTATTCGTTTGGATGGCGATGATTAAAGGCTCTCTCATTTGAGTGGCCCTGTTTAGCAATTAGAGAGAAAGAGGTTAACAATTTAATTACCGATTGTGCTGCTGGTGATTAGTCATAGCTGAATGAGTTGGAACATCCTCGCTTCATGACACGGCCGTTATGCAATCATCAAGGAGGATCAAGAGCGTAGCCCTTCATTCATGAATTTATTTTTTTTTCTATTCTTATTAACGAGATTTTCAGCCCTGGGCTAGTTCATCTCTGGGTGATATCAACCAAACAAGAACCACCTCTCCCCCTCCCAAGAACCTCCTTCTGGTTACGCTAATGTGAAGAACGATTTCACTCTGACATACGTCGTCCGCTTCATGACCTACTACTGCAATGGCAATATGTTGTTAATCTTCTTTCGCCATAATATAAAAAAAATTCTCCTGGCCGCGTTTCCGGCGAGCAATAGATTAACGCATTCCCATATGACGGGAGAAAAACTTTCCCGTCACAATGCACACAGCGCAGCCAAAACCGAGCAAAGCGGGAAAACTTGAATGCTTCGCTAAATCAACTGGAAAATGGTGGCTTTTGCTGCGGATATTTATGGCTTTTCTCCACTGCGAACGACCGGTTGGCGTACGGTACCTATCCGTGGTATTCCGTGGACGACGTATGCTGCCACCATAGCTGCTGCATAACGAAGGGTAACGCCAATATCGACCAAGTTGATTCTTGACAAATGGGAATTCAGTCGGAGGGTGGGGGAGATGGCGGTGTTTATTTATTTTATTCCGTGGTTGAGGTGGGCGAGATACAGGATAAACGGACGTGACATTTTCGTAATCAAAAGTATCGTATATAAACAACCGTTTCTAGGCTCTCATTGATCTCTCCTCAATTTACTGTCCATACTGAAAATCAGGTGCCGTCAGTGCGGTACTACGCGGAAAAAAAATGCGTTGCCGGAATCATGAACAAAAAGTCATGAAATCATAAAATTTTATGTTTCATAATATCATGACTAGAAGTCATGAAACCATGGCTATTATTCAAGAATTTGTGTGCTCAGGGCGTTACATAAATCCAACTGTCACTTTTTTTCATTTAAGTCAACACGTCTTTTGCGATCGGTAGTGTTTTTTTTTTCTAGTGAAATTATAAATATGTTTTGTTTGCGGAAGAGGTTAATTTGAATACCATGCTCGTCGGAACTTAACCATCATATCGATTACATTCCCGATGACCATTGCTATTAGATGTGCGAAAATGTACTTGCAAGATTTCACATTGATTATTCCGTACCGGGCAATGATTGACGAAGGTTTTGCTTGACAAATTCGTCGGCGATTTCAAATTTTCGGTGTGATGCATTCTCCACATCTTACAATACAGCAGCTCACACAAACCTTCGGCAGCCGGATGATCTTTACCATTTTCCACGCCCGAAGAGTCGTTTATTTTTCCATCGCCAATACAATCCACCAGTATTTTGCAGCCAAGGGACGATGTGCCAATTCAACTGATGTTTGGAATGACATTTTTCGTGCAAACCTAACCACCGGATGTTCGCGTTCCTGCCAAAGATGTGGCACTCGTTAAGTTGACTCTTCTCACAGTTTATTCCGAAACTACCGGCACAAAATCCATCTTCATGTTATTTGTTTACCTATGACAAATAAACTGGGATCATAATTGACGTTTGTATGTTTTCATGAAGTTAGTTCATGATTTCATGACTCAAATTTCCACTTTTCATCACCAAAACTGGAATCATAAATGACAGGTATCTAAATCCATGAATAGTTTTCATGTTTTCATGAATTTTATTCATGGTTCCGGCATACATAGTTTATGATTTGATGATTCGAATTAACACTTTGTAAACGTAACGTACAGCTGGCGTTACGGTAAAAAGATTCATGATTTCATGACTTTTGGTCATGGTGTATTTTCATAACATGAAAATACACATTCCTCCCAAAATCATGACCTTTTTTCCTTGTTTTGGGTGCCGCATTTTTACCCGTGTATCTAATTTTTACATGTACATAACATTCTACTCAGTATAGTACGAACATTTACTTATCCATTACTGAGAGGACCAGCAATGTCGTCCTGCTTAGTCGCGCTTAGTTGACGACCAAGAAGCTCTACTCAGATTTTTTGACGTAGAAGTACGTCTCTCTTCTCTATACAGGAGTGAAATTGGAATTTCAAAACCAAGAGCGTTACGCTGGCATGAAATATTTTAAACGTTAATAACTTTTCACTGGCTTAACGAAATTTCTTGATTAGCACCTCGAAAGATAAGACATCAAAGCTTCATGTCGTTTACTTACTGAATCCCACATACCTGTCCAAATAGTTTAATAACTGTTTTAAAAGAGAACGTTGATTTCAAGCAAATCTATAAATAGGGGTGGCTAGAGAAAACTTGACGTCATTTGCTTTTCACTCTCCGATTGGCTCGCATCTCAGCAGGCGACAGATCGGCTTGCTCTGACCGGGCGTGCTTCTCAGGCACAGACATCGATAGCGAGGGCACCCCCGTTTGCCTTGCTTCGCTCAAATCAAACTGTCGAGCGAGCGAGAGAAGATGCAGTCCGAAGCTAAAGCCATCACCGCTGCCGCCGCCTAGAAGAAGAAGAGGAAGCAGTCCACAGGTGAATTTGCGGTCGAGCTGTGAACACGGACGGGCGAGTCATTCTCGCTTTGTGGTTCACCGCTTGTTTGCGTTCACCCAGCCATCGTCATCGCCGCCGCAAATTATCGGCCGAGGAGCTGTTGACCCGCGCATCAAAATTTCGACTCGTGATGAAATCATCATTGGTGGTCAAGAAGCAATTCCGATAGGAGCAAATACCAGAAGCCCCCTGAGTTTTGCTGGTCCGAGCAGTGTTATTTATCTGTAACAACATCGAAGCTAACAAAGCCATCGGTTCTTTTCAGAGCCATCAAATTTGTGGAAAAGAGTTAAAAGAGAAATATTTCCGACTTTATTTATAACTTCTAATATTCCTAAATCAATTTCACGGCTTCATACAAAATTTCATTTGTCATGAATAATTTATGATTCAACCATTTGAGATTGTACTCGCGGACGCTGCTGCAGTGCCGTCGGGGTGAGTGCTCAACATTTCACAACGATTGTAAAATAGAGTGGCTTTTTTCCAACAGCGCCTTTTATGTTCCATATTTTATGGGAACACTTTGATTAAGAAAATTATCCCATGTAACAAAATTGCGACATATTTAGAATGCTTTTGATAAGACATTCTCATTGAACAATTGTAATAATTTTGGCACCCATGGATCAGAAATTTACCGTCATAATAAAGAAAACTATTGATTATCAATAGCTCGTATTGAATATTTAGGGAATGCCAATCATTCCAACAATTCATGTTCGACCAAATTTCTCACGTATTAGCATTCTCCACAATTTTCAAGTAATTCCAAGCCAAACACATTATTAGCACATACCCATTTCCCAGATTGATCGATCAGAAAGCGAAGAGCACAAAAGGGAGGAGCATCATCTGCTATTCCAAGGTTATAAAACATGCTGCCTTCGTTGGATCCAGTTTCATTCCATTTCCGCTTTCGAGCTGGTAAGAGCTCCTCCGAACTTGCTTAGCGAGAAGTACCTCGCTGCTAGAAGCCTGCTGAGCTGTTAATCCAGAATCTGGTTTGTGAAATCGCTCAAGATTTCAAGATTGAGCTACGTTTCCAGATTTCAACTAAATCCCTGTGATCCGCTACCCTGTTGCTGTTGTGCACCCATGAAATATTTAGCTGGTTTGTCGAATAAACTGAGAACTTATTCACATCTTCTTATTATTCTTCTTCTTCTTCTTCTTCTTCTTGGCATTAACGTCCTCACTGGTTATTAACTGAGAGCTTTCTTTGCCAAAGTTTCCATTTTTGCATTCGTATATCGTGTGGCAGGTACGATTATACTCTATGCCCAGGGAAGTGAAGAAAATTTCCATTACGAAAAGACCCAGACACCTTCAGCATGGCCTTGCTTTGTAGCCGTGGACTCTAACCACTCGGCTAAGGAAGGCCCCAACTTATTCACATGCATTTGCAACTTTTTCGATTTTCCATACAAAATGACCAACTTTGGTAAGTTAGATCTCAGTTATTTATGGAAATATTTTCGAATGAAACTTTCACAGAACATCAGATGTAACATGAGTTTTTGACATTAACTACGTCTTACGGCAATATACTGGGTGTCAATTGAAAATCTAAAATTTTGCGACCGTCACGAAATTATGAAAGATTTTGAACGCTAATAACTCAGTCATTTATCGATAGATTTGAAAAATTTTCCCACCAATCGGTCGGAAATGTATACAGCAATTTCCTCGAATGGAGAAAACTATTGAATATCGACAATAAACTATTGAAAATTTGGAAAATGTCGACCCCTTTCTTACGCAACCAATCACGTGCAAGCAGTTTTCCACGCTTCTTTTGCGTTCCGCTTCGCACTATAAAAGCAGACCGATTCCTGCTTCTTCGCTCCTTCTTCTTTTTGCCGTCAGACTGTGAACATGGTCGGCGAGCAAGTCTCGAGTGCCTTTCGCATTCTCAGCTCAGTTTTCAATAGAACGCGAATGGAACAACAACACGCCGCCACGACTGAAACCGCTTGTTGAAGCGCCCATCGTCATCGCCACCGCAAACCTCATCGGGCTAGGAGGATTGCAACCAGTGCGCCGTCAAAATATGTCCGTGTTACGCAAATTCAACAATTCAATCGGCCCTTTCCAGAGTCAACAAATGTGTTTTAAAGAGTTGATTGTGTAATATTCCTTAATTTGTTAGAGATGGCTGAAGAAAATCGACCAAAGCCGCTTGTTGAAGCGCACATCGTCATCAGCACCGAAAATCTCACCGGGCGAGGAGGATTGCAACAAGTACGCCGTCAAAATGTGTCCGTGTTACGCAAATTCAACAATTCAATCGGCACTTTTCAGAGCCAACAAATGTGTTTAAAGAGTTGATTGTGTAATATTCTTTAATTTGTTCGAGATGGCTGAAGAAAATCGACCAAAGCCGCCAAAATGTGTCCGTGTTACGCAAATTCAACAATTCAATCGGCCCTTTCCGGAGCCAACAAATGTGTTTTAAAGAGTTAATTGTGTAATATTTCCTAATGTGTTTACCACATACTTGCTATAATTTCTTAATTCATCTCATAGCAGCATACAATAATTGATTTATTACGAATAATTGACAATACGGCAATTTGAGGATGTTTCCGAGGACGCTGTTGCAGTGCCGTCGGGATGCAATAACAGCATAATGCTAATCTTGTAATTCCCTTACCCAGACATCAGTTTCATATAGCCTATTTCCCAGATAAGAAAACGAAGAATTTGAAAGGAGGAGCATCACCTGCTATTCTAAGGGTATAAAGCATCCCTTCTTCGTTGAATTTGGTTTCATTCTGTTTTCGCTTTCGAGCTGGTAAGAGCTCCTCCAAATCTGCTCAGCTCCTCGCTACCAGAGGCAAGCTGTTGATCACCAAGCGGCGGCAAGTTTGTACGAGATGGCTGAAGAAAATCGAACAAAGCCGCTTGTTGAAGCGCACATCGTCATCAGCACCGAAAATCTCACCGGGCGAGGAGGATTGCAACCAGTGCGCCGTCAAAGTGTGTCCGTGTTACGCAAATTCAACAATTCAATCGGCCCTTTTCAGAGCCAACAAATGTGTTTTAAAGAGTTATTTGTGTAATATTCCCTAATGTGTTTACCACATACTTGCTATAATCTCTTAATTCATCTCATAGCATCATACAACAATTGATTTATTACGAATAATTGACAATACGGCAATTTGAGGATGTTTCCGAGGACGCTGGGATGCAATATATTTTCTATTGTTAAGGAATGATTCACATATTACGTAACACAAAATTTGCCAGCTTTGGTTCCCCTTCTTTCCCCACGTAATAAAAGATTATAAATTTTGACGTTAAGGTGAAGATGAATCGAAGTCAAACCTCAAATTTTCAAGAGCACGGATCTGGAGAACCGAACACCCGTTTGAGCTGAAAACTTAATCGATTGGTCATCGCCAGCGAGTGACCAATCGATTAAGTTTTCAGCTTAAACGGATGTTTGGTTTTCCAGATCCGTGCTCTTGAAAATTTGAGGTTGGCTTCGATTCATCTTCACCTTAACTACGTCTTACGGCAATATACTGGGTGTCAATTGAAAATCTATAATGTTGCAACCGTTACAATATTTAGTTTGAACTAAAGGAAGGCTGCAACTATGACAATCGACTTAAATTCAAATGCAGAAAATCACTTGGCGTAGTTAACGTCATGCGGTCGTGTCTTGTACACAACCCCCACTGATTTTAACATATATTTTTGAATATTTTTTCCAATCACAAGTTTATAAGTAATAACGGTTTGACTAAACTATAATTTTCGACGAAAAATTCAAAACTTTTTATCTTAAAATCTGATAACCTTACACAAAAACTGCCTTCAGCAAACTTATTCATCTCGTCAAAATCTACAACTTTGCTGAAGATACCATGAAGCTATTCCTTCAATATGTTTAGTTATGTCAATTATAAAAAATCGTCAAAAAATTCACTTTAGTCAAACCGTTACTGCTTTTCAACGTGTGATTGGAAAAATCACTCAAAAATATATGTTAAAATTTAAGCTATGTCTGATATTCTGTGAAAATTTCATTCAAATCGGTCCATGAATAACTGAGATATAGTTTATCAAAGTTGGTCATTTGCATGAAAAATCAAAAGAGTTGCAGTTTTTTTTTTCTCAGCGAAGAATCACACCATCAACGAAAATAGCGCGAAAGCAATAACCAATCGCGTGAGGGTACCGAACGGAGTGACGAAACAACCAAGCGAGAACCCCACCACTCGCCATCGGTGAACGGAGCTCGAGCAAATAAAACCACTGGTTGTTCTGCTCCCAGCTCATTCACAAATCGAACGGCATAACGAACGGATCAAGCAGCGGAGCAGCAAAGAAGACCGCGTGAAAGCCACAGCAGTGTGCGAGTAGCGAACGGAACCAGAGAGCAACGAAGCGAAAGCAACAACTGAAAATCATTCAGTGGACGGATTAGTAGTCAGCGCCAACCGGCGACCTGTTGGAAACTAACGCCAGCGAAATATACACCATCTGCCTCTCCTTACCATTCATATTCTTGTACTTGATGAATTCAATGAAATGGTTTGGTTTGGCGATGGAGCAAAGAGTTATTTAGGATGATTTTACTTGACAAAGAGTTGTTGATAAATATTCCAATTAAAATGAGTTGTTTTGAAAAAGTTCACTTTAAGCAGAATTTTCCTCGGAAATTTTATGCTTTACCAAAGAGTTGATAATGAAATTCCTGCAGCAAAGGGTCGAGTTTCTCCCCACGAATATTTCCAGCCAGGACCAGTCATGGCCCCCGCCTCCAAAATTCTCGAGTACTGAAATTGGAAAATGTATTAAAATTGCGACAGATTTTAAATACTGTTCAATAAACTGTTTCTTGACCAATTGTAATGAGCAACTATTGATCTGAATTGATTTTTCTACATGTTGTCTATTGCGTTAATCTGAGAAATAGGCTATATTAAATTGATGTCTTGGCAAGGGATGTACAAGATGAGCATTATGCTGTTATTGCATCCCGACGGCACTGCAGCAGCGTTCTCGGACCATCCTCAAATTGTATTGTCGATTATTCGTGATAAATCATATATTGTATGATGCTACAAGATGAATTAAGAGATTATAGCAAGTATGTGGTAACCACATTAAGAAATATTACTAGCTATACTGTGTTTATCACGAGAAGTTCATACTAGCTCGAAAGTGTAAATGAAATGAACCGAATCCTGTTGTTGTTACAGAGGGATTTTAATCCATTCATCCCTTAAATGAACCGAATCTGTCGAAGAGAGTATGTTTTACATAATGTGAATTGCAGACGATGCTCCTCCCTTTCGTATTCTTTGCCTTCTTCTGATTGACCAATCTAGGATAAGATACATGAAGTTGATGTCTTGGTTAGGGATTGACATATCTTGGAAAATTCACATGCGCGTTCGTTTGGACAGTAAAAATATCAACATTATTTTAATAGCTTACAATAAATTAAAATCACGCATGTTTTGGTTTCGTAAATATTTCTGATCAATGTTCAATGTGTTCTGATTTATATACTATGGCTGTTGATTGCCATGGTCAAACGGGGAATCCTCAACTCAAATGTATAAATTTGAGCAAGTTATTTGCTTATACGACGAACCGAAAGTTGCGTGGCGTGGATGGCGCACAACAGTAACAAGTAGTGGATCACCGGGCTTAAGTCGAAATCTGATGATGGTGGCGATGACGATGGCTGGGTGAACGCAAACAAGCGGTGAAGCTCAAAGCGAGAATGACTTGCCCGACCGTGTTCACAGTTCAACCGCAAATTTTCCTGTGGACTGCTTCCTCTTCTTCTTCTTCTTCTTCTTCTTGGCGGCGGCAGCGGTGATGACTTTGGCTTCGGACGGCATCTTCTCTCGCTCGCTCGACAGTTTGATTTGAGCGAAACAAGACAAACAGGGAGGTCCTTTACTATCGATGTCTGTGCCTGAGAAGCACGCCCGGTCAGAGCAAGACGATCTATTGCCTGCTGAGATGCGATCCAAGCGGAGAATGGAAAGCAAATGACGTCAAATTTTCTCTAGCACCCCTATTTATAAATTTGCTTGAAGTCAACGTTCTCTTTTAAAACAGTTATTAAACTATTTGTACAGGTATGTGGGATTCAGTAAGTAAACGACATGACCCTTTGATGTCTTGTCTTTCAATTGAGGTGCCATTCAAGGAATTTCGTTAAACCAGCAAACAGTTATAGAGTTCAAAATATTTCATCCCAACGTAAGGCTCTTGGTTTTGGAATTCCAATTTCACTCCTGTATAGAGAATTTTTATGTTACTTTCAAACTGTGCGGCATAATCAAATACAAACGCATTCAGTTCCCGATGATTAGTGCCTGTGCTTTTACTGTTCATAAGTCGCAAGGGGGCCCAGATAGCCGTAGCGGTAAACGCGCAGCTATTCAGCAAGACCAACCTGAGGGTCGTGGGTTCGAATCCCACCGGTCGAGGATCTTTTCGGGTTGGAAATTTTCTCGACTTCCCAGGGCATAGAGTATCTTCGTACCTGCCACACGATATACGCATGCAAAAATGGTCATTGGCACAGTAAGCTCTCAGTTAATAACTGTGGAAGTGCTTATAAGAACACTAAGCTGAGAAGCAGGCTCTGTCCCAGTGGGGACGTAATGCCAGAAAGAAGAAGAAGAAGAAGTCGCAAGGTGGAACTTTCCCCGAGGTCGTGTACGACTATGACAAAAGCCAGGATCGGCAATTGTTATATCTTGGTTTGTCGCGGGTTACTTCACTTCAAGGACTATTTTTGACAAACTCTTCCAATTTATTCAAGTTCCATCACGCCAAAGACAGCAATTCTCCCAAGAGGTTTGACTTGAGGAATGAGCTGCAGCGCTTAGGCAATCATCGATTAGTGACGCTGTGAGACGAACTGCGTGAAATACTGGATCATAGCGGCCAAGCCTGCATATTGATGAGTAGGTATCAATGTACAGAGCCTAAATGCTCATGCAATGGATATTGCTACAGACCAAAGCACTGGACCGATTCTATCGATTCTAACGATCGAAGCACTCGAGCTATCAAACATCTAATCTACTGGAGGAGTTTGGCGAAACCGGCCAGAAACCAATCACCCAACCAAGCAACACAAGGAAGCAACGACCAAACAAACAAATTCAATCATCTGGCATTATTCCTGGAACACCAAACACTGGTTCTCGGAACCACAGAACGACAAATGGTTCTTTTCAGGACTACCAAAATAAGTCCAAAAAGAGTTAACTTCTGAAAACTTCATCCGATCAATAACAACACAAAACTAGTACACTTACAAATTCATACACTTAACAAATCAAATTATTAATCATCGTAGTTCTACGTCAACCCCGCGGTAATGTAATAGACATTACCCACCCCAAATTTTTTGAAATTTTGTTGTTTGTAATATCATTTCAAATGCACCGTAAATTAATAAATTTTGGTGAGGTGAACTGTTCAAACGGATTTAGATGAAAATGTTGCAAAAATCTAGTCTCAATATCATGTAGATTATATTCTAGACATCCTAGGGGGAGATCCCCCAGTGCCGGACAGCACCCAATACCGGACAAAGTCGAAACATTGAGAAATCATGGTCCAATCAAGAAGGTGTATTAGTAGAAAAGAAAGCTATTATGGAGACTAATGTTTGCGTATGATCATCGCTACATCTTCTTTGAACATTCAAATGTAACTGCGCAGACTTTGCGTTTTAGGAATCTCCGGTCAACAAACTGGGAACTCTACATTGAATTGGTTGCGACCAAATTTCATGGATATTCTCCGTCCATTGAAAATCCAAGTGATCTGGATGATGCCGTTGGTACTACAACATCCTACATTATGGAAGCTTTTGAAGAAGCATGTCCTCTGCGGTCTGTAAAGACTACAAGAGGGACCCCATGGTGGAATTCAGATCTGACTAGACTCAGGAAACAATGTAGAAGGAGTTGGAACAGACGCCGTTCAGCTGGATCAGAGTCGTTCAAGTCGGCTCGCAAGGCTTACAAGAAGGCTCTTCGTTCTGCTGAACGGTCCGGCTGGAAAACCCTTTGTACAAATGCTTCCAGTTTGAGTGAAGTCAGTCGGCTGAACAAATTCCTTGCAAAGTCTAAGGATTTCCAAGTGAACGAAATTCGCTTACCTAATGGTGACTTTACTTCTTCCGATGAAGAAGTTTTAGAATGTTTATTCAATACACACTTCCCCGGATGTGTGGACATAGCATCTACGGATGAACCAAATGTCTTTTCATGTAGTTACGAGTCTCTGGCCTCGGCTCGCAGTATCGTAACTACTGAATCGATTCAATGGGCACTTAATAGTTTTGCTCCTTTCAAATCTCCAGGAGTGGATGGGATTTATCCTGTTCTGCTCCTAAAGGGGTTTGAGTTTATCAAACATGTTTTGAAAAAGCTACTTGTAAGCAGTTTTGCTACCGGGTACATTCCCAAATCCTGGCGTGATATTACTGTAAAGTTTATCCCAAAAGGAGGACGTGCGTCGTATGAGGAAGCGAAGAGTTTTAGACCAATCAGTCTGACCTCTTTTCTTCTGAAATGTCTGGAACGCATTATCGATCATCACATCCGTGATGTTTATTTGGCAAACATGCCTCTTAATGTGAATCAACATGCTTACCAATCTGGAAAGTCCACAGTGACTCTTTTACACAAAGTTGTATACGATATCGAGAAAGCATTCGCTCAGAAGCAATCCTGCTTGGATGTTTTCTTGGATATTGAGGGTGCCTTTGATAACGTGTCTTTCGATGCCATATTGGAAGCCGCACGAAACCATGGGCTACCTACAATGATTACCAATTGGATTCATCAAATGCTCAAAAACCGACATCTCTTCTCGACATTGCGTCAAGCAGCGATTCGAAAATTGAGTGTTTGCGGATGCCCCCAAGGGGGAGTCTTGTCACCACTTTTGTGGAATCTCGTAGCAGATACGCTATTGAGGCAACTCAATAAATGCGGTTTTCCAACTTATGGATTTGCCGACGACTATCTAGCTCTGATAGTTGGTATGTGCATAAGCACCCTATTCGACCTGATGCAAAGTGCTCTTCAGGTAGTCGAGAGTTGGTGTCGCCAATATGGCCTTTCGGTTAACCCGAATAAAACATCTATTGTTCTGTTTACGGAAAGACGAAACCGCGATGGAATTCGAGCTTTACGTCTTTTTGGCATTGAGATTAATGTGACTGATCAAGTAAAGTATGTCGGAGTCATTCTAGATTCCAAACTTTCATGGACACCTCACATTGATTTCAGAGTCAAAAAAGCTTGCATGGCCTTCGGTCAATGCCGGCGAACCTTTGGTAAAACTTGGGGCCTCAAACCCAAATATATCAAATGGATTTACACAACAGTTGTTCGACCAATATTGGCATATGGATGTCTTGTGTGGTGGCAAAAGGGCGAAGTGAGAACAATCCAATCAAAATTGGGTCATCTTCAAAGGATGTGCTTGATGGCGATGCGTGCGTTCTCTACAACTCCCACAGCAGCGCTTGAGGCCATTTTCGACGTTGTGCCATTACACATACATCTTAAACAAGAAGCACTTTCTTGCTCTTACCGTTTATGGGTACTGGATCTACTGGAGAAAAATCCAGTGAATCGTAGATCTACACACACTTCGTTGTTTCCACTTTTGGTGAATTGGGACAAAATTGTCCTTGCTCCAAGTGATCTCACAATTGCTTGTAACTTTCCTTACAGGACATTTACCACACAATTCCCTTCACGGGAAGAGTGGACGTCTGGCTATTTGGAAAGAAGTATATCAAACAATATAGTATGTTACACTGATGGCTCCCTTCTTGAAGGTAGAGCTGGTGCAGGAGTATATTCTCGTGAGCTAAGGCTGAATCAGTTTTACTCACTTGGTAGAAACTGCACCGTTTTTCAGGCGGAAATATTTGCTCTTATGTGTGGAGTGCAATCAGCACTTCAACAGCGCGTAATGGGTAAAGTCATATACTTCTGTTCAGATAGTCAGGCTGCTATAAAAGCTCTCGCTTCGGCCAACTCAAGGACGAAGCTTGTTATCGCATGTCGAACTCAAATTGAGGAAGTGAATTCAGTCAACTCTGTAAACCTTGTATGGGTACCAGGCCATTCTTCCATCGCTGGAAATGAATTGGCTGATGAGCTAGCTCGCGATGGAGCATCGCATGACTTCATTGGCCCTGAGCCGGCTATTCCAATTTCGAAGTGCTGGGTGAAGCTTCAGATAAACTCTTGGGCGGCAACTCAGCACAAGCAATATTTGAATAGTTTGGAGTCATGTCGTCAAACAAAATTGTACATTACTGAGCCATCTCCAAGGGTGGCAAAGTATTTAACAAATCTGTCAAAGCAGAATTGCAGTCTCTTGGTCAGAGCGTTGACAGGCCACTGCCGACTCAACTATCACATGGCAAATATTCAGCGTGCTGACTCATTTGTGTGTGATAGTTGTGACTCCGATTATGGAACTTCGTATCACCTGATATGTAATTGTCCAGTTTTTTCGCAAATGCGATTCCAATTACTTGGTAAACACTTATTGAGTGAAACTGAATTCAGAAGCCTGAATCTTCGGGACATTCTGTTATTCTTAACCCGCTGTGGTAATGAGCTATAGGCTCTCTACGCTCATGCGTTTTGCAGTGCCCTTTTTATGGCGCTGTTCGAACCCATTGTGGTATGGAGCTACATGCTCTCATTTCGCTTATGCGATTTTCCCTCTTCAAGGGACCCCACTCCTATTTCCTCCCATCTTTCCCTTCCTTTTCCTCTCCCATCGGGTAGATGATGAAATAGGCTCAAATATGGCGATGGCACAAATCTCCCAACTGGTGGGGAACGTGCCTTTGGAGCCGGCCTTCTGATACCTGAATGTAATAGACATTACCCACCCCAAATTTTTTGAAATTTTGTTGTTTGTAATATCATTTCAAATGCACCGTAAATTAATAAATTTTGGTGAGGTGAACTGTTCAAACGGATTTAGATGAAAATGTTGCAAAAATCTAGTCTCAATATCATGTAGATTATATTCTAGACATCCTAGGGGGAGATCCCCCAGTGCCGGACAGCACCCAATACCGGACAAAGTCGAAACATTGAGAAATCATGGTCCAATCAAGAAGGTGTATTAGTAGAAAAGAAAGCTATTATGGAGACTAATGTTTGCGTAGAATAACACATCCTTGAAATATGCATGCCTTTTTAAAAAAGTAGAAAAGTTTGAAAATCTTTAAAAAATTGACGTATCCCCTTAATTTTGAGCCTATTTAGTAATTATTTTGAATAAGAAAAAAAACTTTGGATCACGCAAGCATGATCGAACATAATCCTAATTTGATAGTATGAATGTATTTTGTACCATAATAGAACTAAATATGGACAAATTACAATTTTCGTTAAGCACCTCCTGTCCCTCAGTTTCGGACAGCTTGATTTTTTATATGATATCTTTGTAATTATTGCGTCAGTGTCTCAAAATACTTTCATTTTTCATGGGTTCCGTCTATCATGGTATCAAACATGCAATAAAATTAGTAAGAATTAACATTCAGAACAACATCGTAAAATGTGCTAATTTTCATCATATATGGAAGATGTTTTTGATAGGCATCTTGCAAACTAAGAAAAACTCAAATTATTCTTGTAAATGATGCAAATGCATTGAATTGGTAATTATAAACTATTCCTATAGTGTACACATTCAATGATGTTCAAATTTTCAGATTTCGAGGCATTTCTAGATCGTGTCCGATATTGGGTGCCACCTTTCAAGATCGATCAATTTGGTACTAAAATACATCATCAAAATGTTATGTCAAAATTCATGTTTATATTTTCAAATTTATTTTTGTACACTATAAAAATGATAATATTTATCATAAATGGGTAACACGAGCCCATAAAATCAATATTTTTCGAACTATGAATTTAGTGGCTTAAGTGTCCGGTACTGGGGGATCTTCCCCTAAATATTTACAGGCCGAGGCCGAAATTAAAATTTTGGAGTTGCCTCTCTTTTGCGTTCATCCATTGTTGAAATTTGCATTGCTTTTAAAACTTAGTATGTCAAACAACATCTTTTCAATTTTTATTTGTTACTCAAGAGCAATATTCATCTTTCTGACTTGGTTTAGGAACAGGCGATCGAAAGACAAAAGGTCGAAAGGACAATACGTCGATAGACAAAAGGAAGACAAAACAAAGGTTCGAAAATGCAAATGGTTCAAAGGACTAAAGGTTGAAAGTGATTTGCATCATGGGAAATTAAATCATTTTTGAAAGAAGATTTTTGACCCTTTATCCGCTCTTTATTCATCTTCGATCTTTTGCCCTTTCGACCTTTGTCGTAGATTTTAGGAATTGGCAAGTTCACATTTGTGCCAATGATAGACGCAATATAACATTTCATAAATCCAATATTCCAACCCAATCGCAATAGCAATGCAATGTTGACACTATTGTACGTGTGTTTGTTGTGAGAATTGACAGCACATTGCTTTTGTTTGCGATGGTAAAACAAACAGCATTGCTGACAAATATTCTCAGATTGGCAGCCAGTCTAGGGCAGAAAATCTCGTAAATGAAGATAAGAATATTAACAATAATGTTGACGAATATACACTTCTTTTTTAAATTGATAGTAGAAAAAGTGCAAAATAGTCCATACAAACATCGAAAGGTTTTATTCATTACAATCCTACCTGTGAAAGATTGTTCGTGTGATCGTAACATTTTGCTCAGCGATCTCAATAAGTGCTGTATTGTTCAGTTTTACCATAGTTTTATTAGAGTTGTACGGAATTCTATACTAATTCATAAAACAAATACATTTAATCAGCTTAAAAATGTTACTCAGTAACTTTACGATTTTTCTAGCTTAACAACGAAATCTTACGAAGCTTTAACAAAAATATCCGGTGAATCATAAAAGTCTCCGATTACACCAAAAAAGGAGCCAAAAACGGTGAACTTTATTGCTTACAGACTTGTTTGCTATTTATATCCAGCAGATCTCAAGTACTATGTTTTCTATAGCTTTGTTGTGTTCTAGACTTATAAAAGCACCAGCTCGAACGACTTTTGATGCTAATCTTCCATCAAAAAAGAAAAGTCAAAATCATGAAGTTTGAGCCGTCGCATGCCTAGTTTTGGTGCTAAAACTTAGTGGTCCCATATTACGGGTTTTCCGGTGGTCATTTCGGTGCTCCAAAAGAACCAGAATAACCATCAATTCATTCTTTTGGCAAAATACATTCAAACATAATAAATCGTTATGAGTTGGACACAATTCATTTGGTTTCTTGGCATCAATCCGAGTAATTTCATCGAATTGTCCTGATTGGCTACCTTCCGAGTCTCCAGGAACCGATTCTGCATGGACAATACTGAAACGAGTTTTTCAAGGGATGTGCACCGGTAATTGGTTCCTTATAATTGATAAATTTTATGACAAAATATCCATCAACCGAATAGTACCGATGTGAATTACATACACAAAACTGCGATGGAAACTTACTTTTCGGATGTTCCGGGTTTCCGGAACCGGGTATGAATAACTAAATGATTTGAGAATCTCTATTTACAGTCCACGTAAATATCTATTCAACAATATGAGGACGCTTCAGACTACTTGTTTAGTTGCGAAACTACAGGTTGTCGAAGTAAGGGTCTCTAAAGGGACTTTTTTCAGATGTAGCAGGTTCCCGGTGGCCACAGTGACGCAATTCCGGATCTGCGGATGGGTTTCCGAAAATCGACATGTGTGCCTTTCATTTCAGCCCAACAGTACTAATTTCGGTCAACACACTGATTTTTTTCGAGCTGTTTTAATTTTCGGGTCGAAAACGACCCTTAGTCACAATTTGTAACTTTTATTTTATGGAAGCTCCCTAAGATACCATTCAAAACTTTTGTTTCCGCAAAAATAAATGTTCCCACAAAAAATACCCAATTGTCAGAAAACGTCAAATTGCTAGGTTATTTTAATCAAAAGTTACAATGATTTGAATTTTGAAATGGGTCGAAAACGACCCAAGGTCCTTACTAAGGTTAAGCTATATCCCAAACACCATAAAAAAATTGAAAAAAAAAAATTGTTCTAGACCCCCCGACCGATTATTTTCGTTTTGGTTGCATATGAAAGGGGAGAATCATGGCTTTATTGTGTCAAAATTTCAGACATGCCGAATTTTTTGTTTTGAAATTGCTCTACGAAACACACCGTGAGGGGACCTGACTGTAGTTGGAAAATGTTTCTGATCTTCTTATTTTAAGCTTTCTGACAGTGCACAAAGCCAAAATTAAAAGAACACGGTTGTTGGATGCTTTTTTCGCTAGATTTGTGCCTTCGAAGTTTTAGTGCAATCTTAGAAGTTGATTCCAAACTGTTTCACCTTAAGAATATTTCATATTGATATGATGAACACATTAACATTGATAAATTCATCAAAGCACGCAAATCGTTAGGTCAGTTTTAAATAGCGTTAGAAACAGATACATTGAAATAGCAGTAGAATGCTGAACAGCGCGGATTTTCCTATAGTGTAACGACTTTGTCCCGATTTAGCTAAACATATTTATTATTGGTCTTTGAAGTGATTTTCATCATAAATCATGCCGTAATATATGTAACATTATCCGCATATCAAATCGATTTTGTTATCAAGTTTTTCACATTTGAAATTAAAACTTTCTTCAACTAGAAACCATACTACAAGGAAGATGTTTTTAGCAAATTAGTCAATACGGTAGATGTTTTAAAGTCAAGGTAAAATATATTGTGTACTCAGTCCATTTAGATAAATATGATACAAATCACAATATGTTTATTTTATATTACATGAAGTTGTGTGCATAAGAAGAAACATTGCAATAATAAACATATATTGTGAAGTTCAGTGGAATCAGTTATTGTAATTTATTAAAATGGAATATTAAGTGTAAAAATGAAGGAAGCTAATCAAAAAAAAAAAAAAAGAGGAGAAATATGATGAATCAAAATAATAATTCAGGTAACTACCCTACATGAGTGAAAGCAATCAGGCGGAGTTGGATATTAAAGAAGAAAATACGAAAATACCAAGACGCGAAGTTAAGTATTGCGAAGCATTAACTTATGTACAAAATAAATCTCTACTTTCATTTACAGGTTTATGCTTATGGAATCTAATTTACGCACTGAGCCTTTTGAATCCACATCATATTAACAAAGGTTTTGCGATGTAAAACTATTTACACGAAGACTAAAAAAAATAATAAAAAGGAGGAGTGATGTACGATTGGACACGTGCACAAGTTAAGCATACGAGAACAAGAATGATATTTGTAATGTCATAGATCATAGTAGCCAAGAAATATAAATGTTCATGTTTGGATATGGATCAATGCACGTGTTCATTAATTTGACGTTTGAGCGGTGCCGAATTCACTTGTTGCCATGGTCACGTGAATAACACGGCACCGTTCAAACGTCAAATAGTGAACTCGTGCATTGGTCCATTGGGTTCAACTATACAGGAACGTTATCCGACACTACAGACATTTCTAGTGAATGGAAGCTTTAATCGAAAAAATATTTGGTGGCTTCGGATAGATGTCCAGCAGAAGAGCAACACCTGTACAACACACAGCCAGTTCGTTCTCAGGGAGATCAACTAAACTGTGCATCAGTCCCGGCCAGTCGAATCAGTATGTATCCAGGTCTTCACGAGACTAGCGCTCTGTAGGTCAGTATGCACATATGTGGTCTTCGGCTGCAGCGCTGCTTGAAGGGCGAGACGAGAAAAGCAGAGAATATTTTCCTGTTGCACGCGTCAAACGTGGACGATAACCTTATACACGCTATATGGGCGTCCGGAGGCCATCATGAACACCTTGCTAAACGATGTCAGAAGCATTCCAACGACCAAACCGGAATCATTAGAAACCGGTTGTGACGAGTGTTGCAGAGTGGCGCTGAACGTTTGCTAAGGATGATGTGGTTGCCGAATGAGGACGTTTTTACTTTCGCAATACAATTTCGCGAAGATCTGATGAGATTGCTCGACGGAAATGCGGAAAAAGCTCCTAAGCCTTCAACAAACATCTTCGGTCTGCTCGGGTTGGTGGCAAACTTCGTAGTTCACGGCAAAATCCTCATTCAAGAGGTGTGGAGGTCTGGTATCGGCTGGGATGACCGAACACCTGAGGAATTGTCCACATCATGGTATCGATGGGCACTGCACAACTTAGCTCAAATACATTTCGATCGGTGCTATTCTCAGTTTACGACGCAGAGACGTAGAACAACCTGGAATTGTACGTTTTTGTGGATTCCTGCTTGAATGCCTAGGTTGCGACAGCCTATTTCAGACTTTTACAGCATGACACGGTTCACTGCAGTATCAGTCCATCAAAAATTAAGGAAGCGCTTCTGAAGCAGCTCTTTGTACCCTGGTTGGAGCTACAAGCCGCCGTTCTTAGAACAAGGTTGATGAAAACGGTTGTTTCAAGTCACTCCCTTCCCATCGGTAAGACAATTTTATGGAGCGATTCGAACACCGTGTTGGCCTGGCTCAGAGCTGATCTGCGAAGATTTCACCATTTTGTGGCCTTCAGGATCGGAGAAATCCTTGAGTCAACTGACTGGAGGAGGAAGGTTCCATCCAAATGGAGCGTATTAGACGAGGCCACTAAAAAGGGGTAGTGGTACGAATGCTTCCGAGAGCTCAAGATGGCTTCACGGGCCGGAATTTCTCTATCGAGACGAATCCGAACGGCCAACGCAGGGAGAAGAATGCAACACCAATGAAGAAATGCGGGCCACAGTTGCCGCTCATCGTGTCAACGTCAGTGGGACACTGACAGTTTGAACCGTCTGATATATTTGACGGTTCCAGAGCAATTGTCGCAAGAAGAAGGACAAGTTGCCGTATCCGGAAACAGATCATCTCACCAGCAAGGAGTTGCAGTTGGCAGAGCAAACGGTGTTGAAGCTGGTTCAGCATGAATAATTTCCACAAGAGTATGCTACGTTGAAGTCGGCGCAAGGAAAGCCTTCACATTCGCCGAGACAAGTTGGGAAAACCCCCGTCTTCAGTGTCGTGTACCAGACTCGACTTGAAGAAAACCATCGTATGCACACTTTATATATCAATACTATCAGGTATCAGAAGGCCGGCTCCAAAGGCACGTTCCCCACCAGTTGAAAGATTTGTGCCATCGCCATATTTGAGCCTATTTCATCATCTACCCGATGGGAGAGGAAAGGGAAGGGAAAGATGGGAGGAAATAGGAGTCGCAATCGCATAAGCGAAATGAGAGCATGTAGCTCCATACCACAATGGGTTCGAACAGCACCCTAAAAAAGGCACTGCAAAACGCATGAGCGTAGAGAGCCTATAGCTCATTACCACAGCGGGTTAAGAATAACAGAATGTCCTGAAGATTCAGGCTTCTGAATTCAGTTTCACTTAATAAGTGTTTACCTAGTAATTGGAATCGCATTTGCGAAAAAACTGGACAGTTACATATCAGGTGATACGAAGTTCCATAATCAGAGTCACAACTATCACACACAAATGAGTCAGCACGCTGAATATTTGCCATGTGATAGTTGAGTCGGCAGTGGCCTGTCAACGCTCTGACCAAGAGACTGCAATTCTGCTTTGACAGATTTGTTAAATACTTCGCCACCCTTGGAGATGGCTCAGTAATGTACAATTTTGTTTGACGACATGACTCCAAACTATTCCAATATTGCTTGTGCTGAGTTGCCGCCCAAGAGTTTATCTGAAGCTTCACTCAGCACTTCGAAATTGGAACAGCCGGCTTAGGGCCAATGAAGTCATGCGATGCTCCATCGCGAGCTAGCTCATCAGCCAATTCATTTCCAGCGATGGAAGAATGGCCAGGTTTATTCTCGTTTACAAGGTTTACAGAGTTGACTGAATTTAGTTCCTCAATGTGAGTTCGACATGCGATAACAAGCTTCGACCTTGAGTTGGCCGAAGCGAGAGCTTTTATAGCAGCCTGACTATCTGAACAGAAGTATATGACTTTACCCATTACGCGCTGTTGAAGTGCTGATTGCACTCCACACATAAGAGCAAATATTTCCGCCTGAAAAACGGTGCAGTTTATACCAAGTGAGTAAAACTGATTCAGCCTTAGCTCACGAGAATATACTCCTGCACCAGCTCTACCTTCAAGAAGGGAGCCATCAGTGTAACATACTATATTGTTTGATATACTTCTTTCCAAATAGCCAGACGTCCACTCTTCCCGTGAAGGGAATTGTGTGGTAAATGTCCTGTAAGGAAAGTTACAAGCAATTGTGAGATCACTTGGAGCAAGGACAATTTTGTCCCAATTCACCAAAAGTGGAACAACGAAGTGTGTGTAGATCTACGATTCATTGGATTTTTCTCCAGTAGATCCAGTACCCATAAACGGTAAGAGCAAGAAAGTGCTTCTTGTTTAAGATATATGTGTAGTGGCGCAACGTCGAAAATGGCCTCAAGCGCTGCTGTGGGAGTTGTAGAGAACGCACCAGACATCGGCATCAAGCACATCCTTTGGAGATGGCCCAATTTTGATTGGATTGTTCTCACTTCGCCCTTTTGCCACCACACAAGACATCCATATGCCAATATTGGTCGAACAACTGTTGTGTAAATCCATTTGATATATTTGGGTTTGAGGCCCCAAGTTTTACCAAAGGTTCGCCGGCATTGACCGAAGGCCATGCAAGCTTTTTTGACTCTGAAATCAATGTGAGCTGTTCATGAAAGTTTGGAATCTAGAATGACTCCGACGTACTTTACTTGATCAGTCACATTCATCTCAGTGCCAAAAAGACGTAAAGGTCGAATTCCATCGCGGTTTCGTCTTTCCGTAAAAAGAACAATAGATGTTTTATTCGGGTTAACCGAAAGGCCATATTGGCGACACCAACTCTCGACTACCTGAAGAGCACTTTGCATCAGGTCGAATAGGGTGCTTATGCACATACCAACTATCAGAGCTAGATAGTCGTCGGCAAATCCATAAGTTGGAAAACCGCAATTATTGAGTTGCCTCAATAGCGTATCTGCTACGAGATTCCACAAAAGTGGTGACAAGACTCCCCCTTGGGGGCATCCGCAAACACTCAATTTTCTAATCGCTGTTTGACGCAATGTCGAGAAGAGATGTCGGTTTTTGAGCATTTGATGAATCCAATTGGTAATCATTGTAGGTAGCCCATGATTTCGTGCTGCTTCCAATATGGCTTCGAAAGACACGTTATCAAAGGCACCCTCAATATCCAAGAAAACACCCAAGCAGGATTGCTTCTGAGCGAATGCTTTCTCGATATCGTATACAACTTTGTGTAAAAGAGTCACTGTGGACTTTCCAGATTGGTAAGCATGTTGATTCACATGAAGAGGCATGTTTGCCAAATAAACATCACGGATGTGATGATCGATAATGCGTTCCAGACATTTCAGAAGAAAAGAGTCTGACTGATTGGTCTAAAACTCTTCGCTTCCTCATACGACGCACGTCCTCCTTTTGGGATAAACTTTACAGAAATATCACGCCAGGATTTGGGAATGTGCCCGGTAGCAAAACTGCTTACAAGTAGCTTTTTCAAAACATGTTTGATAAACTCAAATCCCTTTTGGAGCAGAACAGGATAAATCCCATCCGCTCCTGGAGATTTGAAAGGAGCAAAACTATTAAGTGCCCATTGAATCGATTCAGTAGTTACGATACTGCGAGCCGAGGCCAGAGACTCGTAACTACATGAAAAGACATTTGGTTCATCCGTAGATGCTATGTCCACACATCCGGGGAAGTGTGTATTGAATAAACATTCTATAACTTCTTCATCGGAAGAAGTAAAGTCACCATTAGGTAAGCGAATTTCGTTCACTTGGAAATCTTTGATTTTGCAAGGATTTTGTTCAGCCGACTGACTTCACTCAAACTGGAAACATTTGTACAAAGGTTTTTCCAGCCGAATCCTTCAGCAGAACGAAGAGCCTTCTTGTAAGCCTTGCGAGCCGACTTGAACGACTCTGATCCAGCTGAACGGCGTCTGTTCCAACTCCTTCTACATTGTTTCCTGAGTCTAGTCAGATCGGAATTCCACCATGGGGTCCCTCTTGTAGTCTTCACAGACCGCAGAGGACATGCTTCTTCAAAAGCTTCCATAATGTAGGATGTTGTAGTATCAACGGCATCATCCAGATCACTTGGATTTTCAATGGACGGAGAATATCCATGAAATTTGGTCGCAACCAATTCAATATAGAGTTCCCAGTTTGTTGACCGGGGATTCCTAAAACGCAAAGTCTGCCCAGTTACATTTGAATGTTCAAAGAAGATGTAGCGATGGTCAGATAATGATTCCTCATCGGATACATGTCAATTCGTCAACTCGTGACTGATTCTATTCGAGCAGAGCGTTATATCTAACACTTCTTCTCTATTAGAAATCATGAAGGTTGGGCGATTGCCTATGTAAAGTAATCCAAGGTCTGTACTACTTAAGTATTCCATCAGACTGGAGCCTCTCAAATTGATATCTGAGCTGCCCCAGATGATGTGATGAGCATTGGCATCACTGCCCACAATCAGCGGAAGGCCTTTTGTTACGCAGTGTACGACAACTCGTTTGAAGTCATCCGTTGGGGATGGTTCATCATGTGGTAAGTATACCGAACAATAGACGTATTTCCTGTTGAGGTCACCAACAGAAACATCGATTGTGACAGTACATACATCTCTGGTAGTTAACTCAGAAATGAGTGTAGCAACGATTGCTTTATTAACGAGCACGCATGCGCGGGCATGGAGCGCGAGTTTGCCATTTCAAGTTTGCTAAAAGTAGCAAAAACTGGGTCCACAAGGTTTTCTAGATAGAAGTTCCCTCTACGAAAGTAGGGTTCTTGAACTAGCGCCACTTGGGCTGCACCATTTTGCATGAGTCTGCAAAGATTGATCGTTGCTGTTCTTTTATGCTGAAGATTGATCTGAGCTAACCTAACCGTAGCCACTACCCAAACTAGGCAGGATTAAGCTTTTTGCAATACTGTGGAGAACGCCCTGGTACCCCACAGGCTTCGTTTGCGGTTAGGTTTTATTTAGACCCCCCTAACCATTCATTCCTAGGCACGGTACGCATCACACTATAAATTAGGGGTCACCTGTGAGGTGAATTTTTACCACCGGAACAGGCAGTCCGTAGTGTTAATTCTTAGCCAGTTTAAACAACCGCTACGCGGCTGCTCGGGAAAAGGAGGTTAATTGAGTTAATTGATGATTAACTCCTGACGTGCCCAAGCAGCCGTAATGCACACTTTATATATCAATATGCACACGTATGCACACTTTATATATCAATACTAGGTATAAACGTATTTTTCTACCCATTATTTTTTTAACGATTGTAAATGAGCTCAGACAACGGTTTCACATACTGAACCTCAGAGTTGCTGCTGCGGCTACTGTAAGGTGCGTAGAGCGACTCCACAACCTCCTCGCATGGGTCCTGAAGCGCGCTCGACTCCCTACACGTTCACCGATCTAGACTACTTTGAACCAGTTAATGTGTAGACTGGGCGAAAAATGTGAAACGCTGGGCGGCATTATTCACAAGCCTCACTACTAGGGCAGTGCACTTAGAGCCATCGCCCGCCGTGGTGCACCTCTGGAGATATATGTACTCCGATCAAGGACTTAGCTTCCAAGGGGCGCAAAAGGAGTTACGAGAAGCCGTCCAGAAGATGAACCAGGAGCTTCACAAACGCAGCGACACAGTGGAAGCTAAATCCGCCGTATGCCCCTCATATGGGCAGTATATGGGAAAGACTCGTGCGGTCTGTCAAGAATGCTTTGGCCGCCATGAAAACCTATAGAAACCCAGACGAAGAAATCTGCTTAACTGCATTCGCAGAAGCTGAATCCATCGTGAATACACGTCCACTCATCTACCACTGGACTCAGCTGAGGGTGAAGCACTCACGCGTAACCATTTTTTTACTTCTTAGCGAGAATGGTGTGTGCCAGTCAGCAGTAAGTCCTGTAGATGCCAAGTTGGTGCTTCTTGCCAACTGGGGTCAGGTTCAAGTGATGTTGGACCGTTTCTGGACCAGATGGATTGAAGAATACCTACCGGTATTTGATGACACGGCAGGCAAAGAGGTTCGGAGAAACTAAAACAGTACGAGTTGGAGATTTGATTATTGTGGTGAACGAGGCTTGACGAAATAGTTGGAAGCGTGGCGATATCCCGAAAATGCATCCTGGAAAAGATGGTCGTATCCGGAGCGCAAATGTTAGGACCAAAGGAGGTGTGCTTCTTCGGCCGGTAACCAAACTGACGTTCTTGAACATGGTCGCATTGGCGTAGGAACAGGGAGGGCCAAGGGGGCAAATTTTCTCAGAAATCCAAAAAAAATATGAACTGGAAAAAGTTTTCCACAAAATTTTCCACTGTTGGGGAAATTCATAAAGAAAAGCTGGAAAATCTATGCCCGATCTCGCGGAAAATTTTTATTAAAATATTTTTAAGAAAGAAACTTTATAAACTTCAATTCTGGTAACTTTTAGGATGTACTTTTCTTTAGTTCCTGATCTATGGTCAATTCTGTAAAAAATGCAGAGATTTGCCATACATGCCTTTTCGTTTAAAAATCATGACTCAAGACTCATCATGACTTGTCGAACCGGATTCAAATTATCTCAAAAATATGAAATTTTTGAAATGGAATCAGTTTCCCAGGACATTTTTCACTGTTTATGAAAAGAAATAATGAAAACCCGATTAGCTATTAACAAAATTTCTTAAGAACGAAACTACATAGAAACAAAGTTTTCTTCAATCAGAATGTAGGCAATTTTTTCCTGTTAGGTAACTACAAAATTGACAGTTAAATAAATGGGTAAACAATATGACAAATAGGTAGGGTAACGGTCGTATTTTGGACCCCCTAAGAAAGTGATTTTAGCTTTTTGTTCCAATTAATTAATTGCACAGTGTAACCAAGTCAAAGAACATGCCAAAATGTAGGGAAAAACTTCCTCTACGAGATAAAAATGCCCATACGGTCATGTCCAACCCCAAAAAAGGTCGAAAATAATTGAACTGTGAAGCACTGTTTTCCATTATTTTGGACACAGCAATACATTTTGGACCCTCAAAGTATATATTTTGGACCTCCGGCATTTTTTATCGTTTGGCAACAAAGTCCACACATTTTGGATGTACAAACGGTTAATGCAAGTGCGGTATAGTCCTCTCTTTCCAAATGGCATGCGCACTGAGTTGGTCTTCCGATTTAAACTGGGAAATTTGCAGGAAAATGGCTCAGGGGGTCCAAAATATATAGGGGTCCAAAATATATTGGTTACCCTATCTACCAATTCAAGTTTAAAGCGTTGGTATGGCTTGAGAATCATAAGTTTACCAAAAACTAACAAAGAGCAGTGAGAAAGTGCAAGTGTTGTCTATCAGCTGTATATTCCTCGATATTAATTTTTGGAAAGTGAAAAAAGTTTTCCCGAAGCTGTTGAAATGGACAAAGTTCAATATTACGAATACAATTCTTTATGCTGTAACCCCTTCGGACTGGACGGTCACAAATCAGTAAGGACAAATCTACGATCGATCAGCCAAGGCCTCATCAGTAAGCTTCATTCGAATGGAGTTCGGTGGATTACGGAAAAGATGAAAATTTGCATGAAGTGCTCCATTACCGGTGACCAGAAGGCTCTCGTAACGGATCTTCCAGAAGCAATGGCGTTTGAGGAACAAGTTTCACCACTATCTTCGTTGGCGTCGCCAAAGGAAACTCCTTCCTCGGGTGAGTCAGTTGGTTCTATAAATAATGTACAAAAAATACAAGAGCTTGCTAAATTCTTGGAAATTTTTTTTCAAGTAAAATCTTCACGTTTGGATGCTTCTAGTAGTAACTATCGTAATGCTTCTATGGACGAAATGTTCAATCAAATTTTGAGTAAAATAAAGACTTGGTTTCCGCCTAATATTGTCGATGTTACAGAGGATTTTAATTCCGTTTTATTAAATTTGAACTCAGCTGTTACAATAGCCGAACCTGACAAGCAAATTGATCTTCTAAAATTACTTCCTACACAGTTCAAACGAAACGTGTAAATTTCTGAGATATATAATGCACATAATTGGAGCGTGGAATAGCATGGATATTTACATGATATGTCATATAAACTTCAGTTATATATCATGTAATCATGCAGAATCCTTAGTGGTTACATGACATAAAACACATTTTTACATGATTTCAGACTTAAATTTACATGACGTCATGTTTACATCGCATAAACGAAGTTTACATGACGTGTAATCTTCATTATTTTTAACAGTGTAGGAATTGGTCATATGTTAAAGTTAAAGCTCATTTTGACGTGTCTCAACACGTTATAACTGAATCAAAAAAATACAATTTAGGGATTCAACCACTTTCAAAAGTAGGACGATCCTCGCATGGATCAGATGTCCAAGACATAGTTTCAAATTTTTACCTAAGGGATGATATCAGTCGGCCATTTCCTGGCTTGAAAGATACCATATCTATTAAGTTACCCAATGGAGTGCGCCAAAATGTTCAAAAACGCCTTTTGCTTGACCCTTTGAATACTTTATGTAAACAATATTTGGAAACCTGTAAGAGTGAACAGGAATCTGTCTCATTCACATCGTTCTGGAAACTTAAACCAAAACAATGTGTTTATACAAAGGATTCATCGGCCATGAATGTTTGTGTTTGCATGATGCATGAGAATATGAAATTCATGGTTGATGCATTGAAAAAAAAAACTAATTGCTTTGAAGTTCATAATACAGAAAAAAAAATTAACACCTCTTTGACTAGTCAAATGATATGTTCAGATAGTACAGATGATTGTTACTTGAGGTCCTATGAGGATTGTAAATTAAAGAAATTAGATTTTGTTGCCAATCACTTAGATGAAAGCAGCGTTGAAGAAGTTAAGTATTGTTTTTGGATTATTTCTCCTCGTTGTGAAATTATCAACAAAGAGGAAAATGTAAATGATTTTATATAAAACTTGAAAAATCTCACAGAGAAGTTTCTTGTGCATCAATTCAAAGTAGAAATAAATTTATAAGAGCTAAAAAGGAATCACTAGTTGTAAACAAAGAAATAATGTGCCAGATGGATTTCGCGGAAAATTATTCGTGCGTGATACAAGATTTCATTCAAAGCCATTACTTTGACCTCAAGTAACAATACATCCATTTGTGATTTATTACAAAGACAAATCTTCTATCAAAGTCTTAAATTTTGTTGTAATTGCTGACATAAAAAAGCATAACACGACATCAGTTTATGCTTTTCAAACAAAACTAATTTCAAGATTGAAAAATAAATTTCCTGAGCTTGCAAAAATCATTTATCTTTCTGATGGTTGCGGAGAGCAGTACAAAAATAAATCAAATTTTAAAAATGTATGCAACCATGAAAATGATTTTAAAATTAGAGCAGAATGGCACTTTTTCCCAACCTCACATGGAAAAGGTCCATGTGATGGTAGCGGTGGCAATATTGAGCGAATGGCTAGAGATGCTAGTATTAGAAAGTCAGCAGAAATTAATAACGCCAAACAATTTTTTGACTGGGCTGTGTCGCAAAAGGTGAAAGACCAATCTAAAAAAGATTGGGAATTCATCTATGCAACTGAAAATGACTATTCAGAGGCTGAAAAATTACTTCAGGAGAGATTTTCTAACCTTGTTCCAATTCCTGGAACAAAAAAATATCATTCATTTATTCCAAAAGACGAACGAAGCATTTTTGCGAGTGAATTCTCAGATGCACATGAAAACCAAGAAAATACAGCATGCTTTGTTCTTAATACTACAAAGAAACGAAAATCTTCTGGTGGTAGCAACCAAAGGCAATCTTCCCGGTTGAAAAAATAGATAGTTTTAAGATAAAATGTAAGTTATGTACTGAATAATTGAATAAATAAAATAAAAGAAAAATATAAAAAGAATCTCATTAAAGAATCCCTTGGAATGGAAAAGAAACAGTTTTTTCAGCTTTGCTTAACGGTATAATGTTTCATGAAAAATATAATCCAATCCGACTTATACTTGATTAAAACCAATCCCATATCGTTTCTTTCAGATCTTTTAGAAAATTTGCAATTGCTTCCCGACCAGAACCAAATAACAAGATTATAACACATTTCTATCAGCAGTTGTTAAAAATAACAGAAGTTGATAAAATTTTGTTATCAAGATGGCTTTGTTCTCAAGTTGTTATATTTTTAGTAACGAATTTATAACAAAATTTGTTATATGATTGACATCGCATTTATAAGTTTGTTGCAAATAACATCCGATGTCATAAACAGTAACACAATTTGCAATAATTTTGTTATTTTGTAACATCCTTGCAACACATTCTGTAATAATTTTGATATAATTGTAACAGGGTTTGTTATATTTTAGTTTAATTTGGTGCAAATATTGTTAGAATTTTTGTTATTTTAACTACTAACGGTACATGTTTTATAACAACTGGTGATATAAAAAAAATCATATCAGGGGAACACATTCTGTTATATTCTTGTTTCTTCCGTCTGGTCGGGTTTGGTAAAAAAAAACTTGTTTTTCTGATGCTTCGATTGAAATATGGGTTTTCAAAGAAAAGGCTAATATGGTCATTTTTCACAAAATTGACCATAACTCAGGAACAAAAAAAAAGTACATCCTAAAAGTTACTAGAATTGAAGTTTATAAAGTTTCCTTCTCAAAAATATTTTAATAAAAATTTTCCGCGAGTTCGGGCATAGCTTTTCTTTATGAATTTCCCCAACGGTGGAAAATTTTGTGGAAAACTTTTTCCAGTTCATATTTTTTTTTTGGATTTCTGAGAAAATTTGCTTAAATTTTCATATCAAAACTTTGTTTCTACAATGTTTCGTTCTTGAGTTATGATTTTTCAAAGAAAAGTCTTATATATATATATATTATATAAAAAGCTTATAAAATTACCTTCTCGAAAATATTTTTTTGAAAATTTTCCACGAGTTCGGGCATAGTTTTTCCGGCTTTTCTTTACGAATTTTCCCAACGGTGGAAAATTTTGTGGAAAACTTTTTCCAGTTCATATTTTTTTTGGATTTTTGAGAAAATTTGCTTAAATTTTCAAATAAAAACTTTGTTTCTACGATGCTTCGTTCTTGAGTTATGATTTTTCAAAGTAAGTAGTGTCAAGGGAAAACAAAAAAATTCCACCTGAGTTTTCCGGTAAAATAGGCGACCCTGAATTTTTCTTAATTTTTTTTGTATTCATATATCCATGAGCCCTGCCTGTGGAAAAAGTTTCATGAAAATCTGAGACCCTTCGGCCCAATTTGTACGATAATAAAAAAAAATCCCCAATAGTGGGAAATTATCGCTTTTCGTACACAGCATCAGTGTGGCGGTTTTGACATCGGTGAATCGTGCGACAATCGAAAGATTAGTCGTCCGGTTGTCACTCGACATCTCCGTTGCAAAATACTGAGATATTGAAAAGCTAGAGTATCCTGGCAATTCGGTTCCTCATATTCGTATTTTATTAATTGTGCAAATGGTTGGTTGGTTTGACTTTATTAACGAGATTTTTAGCCCTGGGCTAGTTCATCTCGGGACCAACGGCTTTACTTCCCTTCCGAAGGAAGTCGTCACTATAACTTTTTACGTCATAAGTGACTATGTCGGGGATGGGATTCGAACCCAGGTCCTCGGCGTGAGAAGCGAGTGTTCTAACCACTACACCAGGTCCGTCCCCATTGTGCAAATGTTTTAGCATAGAATTCTAACTGCATTATGATTTACTATTTTCTTGAAGAGTGCCCTGATCGAGGTGTCCGGTGATGATGATTGTCCGCATGAGATTTTTTTTAAAGAAATATATTCATTAACAACAACTCGTAAGTATAATATCCGTCAAAGCTAATTAATAAAAAAAGCTGTCGGCAAATTAATAAATAGGCAAAATTACTAAAGGAACTTCTTAGTCATAAGATAGCTGGAATTATTGGCAAAAAACAAGGCCTATTTCATGACACTTCTCTTCAAGAAATTTCAACCTGGCTAAGGCTTCTATGAAAAGTGAAAAAATCGGCCATAGGTTTTTATTCCAGCAATATGTTTTTTCTTTGTTTTCGCTTAATTTTTTTTTTATTAATTTCGCATGAATGAACTTTTTGCTTAAATTCTAAACTACGTTCTACCAAGGAAAACTATTACAGTCTGAAGAATTTTGGTTCAATCGAATTCGTTAAGGTTAATCGAAGAGTGGCTTTATACCTTTTGCTACAAATCTCTTAGAAATTAGTCAAATAATATTATGAGATTTGTTCATGTTAAAGTCGATCCCGAAATGATTTTGTCGAATTCCTTCATATAGTTTTTCAAAAAAGTTATTAAAACTTTTTCGCAAAGTTCATCAAAAGTTATTTAGAAATATTTTCAAAATACGTCGTAAATTGCGTCACAAATTCTCCTATGTTTTTTTTCAGTAATTTCTACTTAAAATCCCTGGATTATACAGGAATTATATACGAAAAGTATTTTTTAAATGTCTTTTGGCTTCGAATTTTCAGAAGGAATTTGTTGAAAACCCCCAGGAATACTTTTGCTTCCGATATTGGCATAGCGGTAAAAGAAGCTGTGGAGAAACAGGGGTAGGGATTTATTAAGAAATTCATAAATAAATTTGTTAAGATCTTCTTTACAACACTACTTTAGAAATTGTTTATCAATTCTGCAAAAAATCCATTTAAAAAAAAATGTTTATCAATTCTGCAAAAAATCTATATTCTGGAATTGAATTCTTGTGTAATTTCTAGGTGAAATTCCTAGAGGATTTTTGACGGAATAATGGGGAATCCACAAGTCAAAGAAGGAATTATGCTAGATTTAAAAAATATTTTTTAAAGAAGATTCTGATGCAGGGTGTCTACTACCTGGAAAAACCTGGAAAACCTGGAATTATCAGGGAATTTTATTCAACCTGGAAAAAACCTGGAATTCTCAGGGAATTTCGATCATAATCAGGGAAATTATTTTGAGGCAGTAATATATGGTAGAATATGTTCACGAAAAGGATGAGATTTAGGCGTCAACCATTTTTTGCAAGAAAATTTTCTTTAATCAAAAAAAAAAAATTCGGCTGCGCCGCTATCAAAACTTTATTTGAGCTTTTCATTGAGAATCCTTTCCAGTAAATTTGATCGACTTAACAAAACACGATTGTCGTTAGAGAATTTGTATTAACTTTTATGCAAGTCTCTAATTTTGATGAAAGTTTCTATTTTAACCAAAATAGTCTCTAAAGTATGTTTTTTCCTTATCTTACTTGCAGAAAATTATGAGACTAAATTTCGTCTTATATTTCTCAAGAATAGCTTCACGAATTATCCTAGTGGCTTCTCCAGGAATTTCATTTTAAATACTATTAGAAACAAATACAAAGTTCTCCCCATAAATTCTACCAATTCTTTCAATAATTTATCAAATGATGCTTAACATAATTTCTCCAGAATTTGCTTCAGGAAATCCTCGAGCACTTCAATGTTACTATCTCCAGTTATTTTCTCAGGGATTACTTTGAACAATTTTCCAAGGACTATCCTAGAACTTCCTCCAGATATTTTTCACTAACTTTTCAACTGAATTCTTCAGACGTTACTCTAAGAGATCTTCCAATAATTTCCACAGTTTTTTTTCCACGAAAATCCGCAAAGGTTCAGTTTATGGTAAAATTCGTTCTATGATATTTTTTCAACCCAACTTTAATTTCATCGCCATTTTATCTACGGTTATTTCAAAGAATTGCTCAAAAAATCTTATTCGATTGAATCTATAAAAAAACATTTCAAATAACTTCTTGAATTCCTGTGTTTCATTATTGAGTTTGCAAAGATTTTTTGTAGGAATTTTTCCAGCATTTGATCCAAGGATTACTGGAGTTCTTCCAAACATTTTTCAATGAATAGCTCAAAAAATCACCATAGAATATTCAAGGTTAAAGAATATTTAAGGTTTCACACCAGTTTACACTACAGCATTTTTTTTTCAAGAAATCTCCGATCATTACTACACATTTTTTTAGGGATTTACCGTCCTATGTTTTTTCAGGAATTCCTTCACAAAATCCTGCGTTATGTGAGTAATAATCTATAAAATCTTGTAAAATTTCCTCAAGAGTGATTTCTTTTGAAAATATTTATTTATCATGGGTGACTTAAGAACTTACACAAGTTTCAACAGAAGTTACCCTAAAATTTGCTATAGGAATATGCCACGGTTTTTTCAACCATTTCTCAGCTTCCTGGAAAAAATCATTCACATTTCCATGAAGAAATACATAGAAAACTTCTGGAAAAATGTTCGCAATTTTTTTGAAAACTTATTTTTTTTAGAAATTCTTTACGAAAATTATTGAAGAGATTTCAAAATGAACTTCTGAACAAAAAAATGAAAATCTATCAAATAAAGTTATCTATCCTTTCATCTAACCTGGAAAAAAAAAATATTTGTCGTAATGTCACGAGATGGAAATTTTTAGAGTTTTAGAAATATTCTTTGATAAATGTATGGTCGCTCAAACTATTTTCTCCTGGTTACTGTTAGATTTCATTTTATTTTTTGATTATTGTTTATTCTCTTTTCGGTCGCTTTATGGTTCCTGTTTAATTTTTTTTTTCAGGAGAGTTTTTTTAAGACGTTTAGTCGCTACCAGATTTATGCACAATTTTTAAAAATATTGAAACATATTTGATGGTATTTTTGTGTTTATCAAAATTGTTTGAAAAAATAGTTCCAATCTATTTTTAAAAATTGTTCCAATCCTATTTTTAAGCCAAATTATTCGAAACCAGTCCAAAACAAATTACTTGTTTTTCAATAGAAAACATATTGTTTATCAATAGTTTCACTATTGAAACAGTTAATTGAGTGTTGGGTCAATTTTATATAGAATCATATTTATGTAACTATTGTAATGTATTTATCTGATTCAGTTTGTCTTAAGTTCGTCGAAAATCGATGGAGCCCTTGGGCTACCATGGGACAAAGAAGGTTAATTTAGAACTCTTCAACGTTGTGGAATGAAATGTAACAAGCATACTGATACACTTGAGAGTTCGTTAAGTTCACGGTGATGAACAGAGCCATTTACAAACGAAATCAAAGACGAATAAAATTCATTTGAATAAAACTCAAACTTTGGTATTGTTAGCACCTTCATATTGGAATAGCTTCAGCATGCGTTAAAAAAATGTCTAGAAGTGTGTAAATTGCTATTAAATGAAAAACACTTCAAAATTTGTTACTATTTTGTTTAAGCCATTTAAATGTGCTGATTCTGCGCGGTGTGTGAGGTGACACGAGTCGAATGAGGTGACAATTGTCGACTCACTCACATTTGATAACCATTAGTAATCTCACGGCACTCGCGGTGAGAGCGAGTCGTCTCGACTCACACGCCGCGCAGAATAAGCACGAAAATTAGAGTATTTATTGAACCTGGAATAATTTTTTGAAACCTGGCAAAACCTGGAAACATCAGGGAATTTCATTTCGGTAAACGAGTAGACACCCTGTGATGGAGAAACTTGTTTCGTTTTTTTTTTAAATTTAAGAGATTCCAATTATCCTGTACACAGAAAGAAAAATCCATGTAAATTTCAACATAAAATCATGCACATGAAAGGAATGCCAGAAATGTCGCAAATTTACACGTCACTTCTTGTAATTAGGAAAAATTAGGAAAAAACAGCCAGTCAAATTGTCCCATAACGAAAAGTAACCGCATATCACTCCCACTACAGACTTTCGCACCGTGGAACACAAAAATGTGACTTGTTTTGATCATCTTTATATTTTTCTCGGAAAGATATCATAATGAAAAGCAAATTGTGAAAGTTTCATTAAGATTGGAACATCTTCCAACTTTCTGGATTTTTTTTTGAATATTCGTATGGAAAACGAGTTTGAAAATTTCACAGTCCATTTTCTCAATGCCTACTTTTTACAGATGGGACTGACTTGCGATTCACAGCATTACAGTTCTACCACAATATTCAAAATATTCCCTGCAAGTAGAAAAGACATAGTTTCAAGATTAATCTGTTCGCCATACGATCATTAACCTTCGGAGTTCATGCAGGATATTTTATAAGATTTTAGATACAAACACCTACATTAAAAATTCCATCCGTTTTAACATAAATCATTGTCGTTTATAAAACACAATAAAAATGAACAAGATTTTTTGTAGTTAATCCTACAGAAATTCCACGGGGGATTCTTGAATTTTCCGACAAGAATTCAGGATTTTTTCAAATTCAATTTGAACTTAAATAATAAAATGCAAAGATTTTTAGCTTTTCTTCATAGAAGAATTCAGAAGAAAAATTTGGAGTAATTTATATAACCTACTGAAATTTCTGGCGAATATTTTTTTAAGAAATCAAAAAAAATTGCATTGCATTGCATTGTAAAATCCATTCAAAATCTGTTAAAGAAAATCTAGTAAGTTATTCGCAGTACAATCTTTAATGCTGTTTAAATTAAAACACCTCTGCTTGTTGGAACAACAAATACTTGGGTGGATCACTGGTGACTTTTTTAAATGATCCTACGACAACATGTCAGTGGAAACAACAATATAATTTGCCAAGGGAAATCTCTAAAAAAATTTCTCGGGAAATTTTAGAGTGTTTTCATGGATTTTATGAAATAATAGCTGAATGTATTCCGCATAAAAACTTTGGGATGATTTAATTAAAAAAATAGGTAGACGTTTTTGAAGAAAATTTTAAAAGAGAATTTCTAAGGAATTCGGGGATTAATATCCAATTGATTTAAAGATAAATCTAAAGAAACACTTAGACACTTAGACTTAGACTTTTCTGTGAAAAAATGCAGATAAATTTATGGAAAATTTCTCTGAGAAATCGCTTAGAACATTTTTCCAATTAAATCTTGTTTAATTATTTATGAAAATCTTATAAAATATTAGGAGGAGTCTTAAAAGAATCAAGAATTTTTGCTGTGAATTTTCCAGACAATCCATCAAAAATTTCTGAGATATTTTCGAAAATATTTGGTGAAGGAATCTGTAGGAAGAATCTTGAAGTTTTAGTATTTTATTTTTTGCAAAAAGTGAAGTGTTAAAGTTCAATTTGTAGTTTTAAACATACTCTAATAATCCCTCCCCTAAATTTAATAAAAAATATAGAATCTCAAAGGTAAAGCTGGATAAACTGTTAGTGCACTCTGAATAATTTGTGGAGAGAATACATTTCTGGTGATCTTGAAGACAATTTTGGAAGTATTTCTTGTACTATTTGTTGAAGAAATCTTCAGTAATATAAAAATCCTCAACAAAGCATTGATAAACAACTGGATGATATTTTCAACAAACAATTAAAATTTATGTGTAATATGTACTTAATTTATCTTCATGGAGAAATGTTCTAAATTCAGAATTCTTCAAGAGATTTTTTTGAGCAATTTGATACAGATTCCTCGAATGCTGAGTTTAGAAAGCCTAAAGAAACTCCAGGAAAAAATCTGTTAAATAATATCTACTAACCCCGGGAATGATTTTCCATGGGAGTCCCTTCCTGATGGAGTCCCTTCCTCTGTGAAAACTGGTAAAGGCGTTCTTGGAGAATGCACTGGAAAAGTATGGAAATAGATCATGACGAGATCCTCGGTACCTAAAAATTTCGTGCAAGAACTACAAAAGGATATTACTCGTGAGTTCTTTGGAAGAATTTTTAAAGGAGTTTTTTACTGGATTAGACAAAGAATGAATATTTTATATAATGGAAATTGATATTTACAAGTATCACTGATATGTATCTGTACATCATAAACTGATAAAGTCAACGCAAATTTATGCAAATTTGTGAAAATCATGTTTATTGCGACCGACATTACTTCGGTAAACCAAGAATTTCTAGCCCCCCCCCCCCTAGGCCCCCTCCAGAAAAAAATCCTAGCTACGCCAATGCATGGTCGGTCAACCTGGTATGACTAAAAGCAGAACTACAAGCCATACGGGGCAGAGTGAGTGCGCAACTATACAAGACCCCTCGTAACCGGCTACCGCTATCGGTTAAACCAGTGATTCCCAAAGTGGGCGAATTCGCCCCCCTGGGGGCGATTTTCAGGCTCAAGGGGGCGAAAATTTGTTAAACAGAATTTGGGGGGCGAAAAATCCAGAGAGGGGGGAAAAAGATAACACGGGAGCATTTGAAAATAATTAATTTTAACCTTTGAAGGACACACATCTGCAGGTTAATCATTTCCAAACTTACCTAATTCCAGGACTATTTTGCATTAGATCATCTCTTATTATGGCTATTTTAAAGTTATGATACACAACATTTGATGATTGTTGTCGTAATTGAGTGGAATAGATTCACCAGCCAAACTTTCTTCTTCTGCTGCGCGTCCGTGAGCCGAAAGGACAAACGCGCCAGCCGAACTATCGTAGCCAAATTTTCGGAAAATTGCTCCATTTCCTTGTTCGCTATCTTCGTAAGACTGACTCGCTACGATTTTCAACTGACCCAAGCACCACGTTCTCCAAGCATTCACCTTTCCAATATCTTGGAAGTAGAGAGCTTGGGTGAGAGAACTCTCCAAACATATCTGAATCAATACCTAAATGTCTACTGTTGGTTGGTAAATGGCTGGGCATGGCGTACCATTGGTACCTCGCGTACCTGAAGGAATAAATAGACCCCTTTGTGCGGTCCTTAGCCTCTTGCCCAGCAACTCCTATCCCTACCTCCTCGCGGTACTGGCCGGGGTACGAGTAACCTTAGGGAAGATCGGGTAACCAACCCCCGGTGAGAGCTTTGGTCGTATGCTGACAGGGAAGGGGGGGTTTGCTTTTGCTTTTGCTTCTGCAAACCTTGAGCGTCTGTACTCCATGTTAGGAGTGGCTCACAACAGCGTCTGTTCCCCATGTCAGGGGCGGCTGATCATCGTCCGAGTGCCAGAGAAGGACTCTAAGCTAAACTGCACACTATGGTCCTCCGAACATTTAGGGGGAATGGTCCTCCGGAAATCTTGGGGGTTGGTGTCAGGCCCTGCAAGCCAGCCGTAAAAACACATCAGCACAGGAACGTCAACGAGAGAATACGAACCGGAACAATCGGCAAAGACCACAGCGACGAAAATGGACTAGCGATTGGTAACTCGGTACGTGGAACTGCAAATCTCTCAACTTCATTGGAAGTACTCGCATACTCTCCGATGTACTGAAGACCCGCGGTTTCGACATCGTAGCGCTGCAGGAGGTGTGCTGGACAGGAGCATTGGTGCGAACGTTTAGAGGTAATCATACCATCTACCAGAGCTGCGGCAACACACGCGAGCTGGGAACAGCTTTCATAGTGATGGGTGATATGCAAAGGCGCGTGATCGGGTGGTGGCCGATCAATGAACGAATGTGCAAGTTAAGAATCAAAGGCCGATTCTTTAACTTCAGCATAATCAACGTGCATAGCCCACACTCCGGAAGCACTGATGATGACAAGGACGCATTTTACGCGCAGCTCGAACGCGAGTACGACCGCTGCCCAAGCCATGACGTCAAGATCATCATAGGAGATTTGAATGCTCAGGTTGGCCAGGAGGAGGAGTTCAGACCGACGATTGGAAAGTTCAGCGCCCATCGGCTGACGAACGAGAACGGCCTACGACTGATAGATTTTGCCGCCTCCAAGAACATGGCCATTCGTAGCACCTACTTCCAGCACAGCCTCCCGTATCGGTACACCTGGAGATCACCACAGCAGACAGAATCGCAAATCGACCACGTTTTGATCGATGGACGGCACTTCTCCGACATAACCGACGTCAGAACCTATCGTGGCGCCAACATTGACTCCGACCACTACCTGGTGATGGTCAAACTGCGCCCAAAACTATCCGTCATCAACAATGTACGGTACCGACGCCCGCCCCGGTACAATCTCGAGCGGCTGAAACAACCGGATGTCGCCAATGCGTACGCGCAGCATCTTGAGGCAGCGTTGCCGGATGAGGGCGAGCTCGATAGGGCCCCTCTTGAGGACTGCTGGAGGACAGTCAAAGCAGCCATTAACGACGCTGCCGAAAGCGTTGTCGGATATGTGGAACGGAGCTCAAGAAACGATTGGTTCGACGAGGAGTGCCAAGAGGTTTTAGAGGAGAAGAATGCAGCGCGGCCTGCAATGCTGCAGCATGGTACGCGGCAAAACGTGGAACGATACAGACTGAAGCGGAAACAGCAAACCCGCCTATTCCGGGACAAAAAGCGCCGCCTGGAAGAGGTGGAATGCCAAGAGATGGAGTTGCTGTACCGTTCTCAAGAAACGCGGAAGTTCTATCAGAAGCTCAACACATCCCGCAAAGGCTTCGTGCCGCGTGCTGAGATGTGCCGGGATAAGGATGGGAGCATCTTGACGGACGGACGCGAGGTGATCGAAAGGTGGAAGCATCACTACGATGAACACCTGAATGGCGCAGAGAACACAGGCACAGAAGGTCAGGACAGCGAAAGCGATGGCTACGTCAGCACAGCGGATAGCGGAAATCAAACAGCTCCCACGATGGGGGAAGTTAAGGATGCCATTCAACAGTTCAAGAACAACAAGGCCGCTGGCAAGGATGGTATCGGAGCCGAACTCAACAAGATGGGCCCGGACAAGTTGGCCTCTTGTCTGCATCGGCTGATAATCAGAATCTGGGAAACGGAACAGCTACCGGAGGAGTGGAAGCAAGGCGTTATATGCCCTATCTACAAAAAGGGCGACAAACTGGAGTGTGAAAATTATCGTGCAATCACCATCCTAAACGCCGCCTATAAAGTGCTATCCCAGATTCTCTTCCGTTGTCTATCACCTATAGCAAACGAGTTCGTGGGAAGTTATCAAGCAGGTTTCATCGACGGCCGCTCGACAACGGACCAGATCTTTTCCGTGCGGCAAATCCTCCAGAAATGCCGTGAGTACCAGGTCCCTACGCACCATTTGTTCATCGATTTCAAGGCGGCATACGATAGTATCGACCGCATAGAGCTATGGAAAATCACGGACGAGAACAGCTTTCCCGGGAAGCTCACAAGATTGATCAGAGCAACGATGGACGGTGTGCAAAACTGCGTGAAGATCTCGGGCGAACACTCCAGTTCGTTCGAGTCTCGGCGGGGACTACGACAGGGCGATGGACTTTCGTGCCTGTTGTTCAATATTGCGCTTGAAGGTGTCATGCGGAGAGCCGGACTTAACAGTCGAGGCACGATTTTCACGAGATCCGGACAATTTGTTTGCTTCGCGGACGACATGGATATTATTGGGAGAAAATTTGAAACGGTGGCAGATTTGTTCACCCGCCTGAAACGCGAAGCAACAAGAGTCGGGCTAATGGTGAATGCGTCGAAAACAAAGTACATGCTGGTTGGCGGAACTGAGCGCGACAGGACCCGCCTAGGAAGCAGTGTTACGATAGACGGGGATACCTTCGAGGTGGTGGACGAGTTCGTCTACCTCGGATCCTTCTTGACGGCTGACAACAATGTTAGTCGGGAAATACGAAGGCGCATCATCAGCGGAAGTCGTGCCTACTATGGGCTCCAGAAGAAACTGCGGTCAAGAAAGATTCACCCCCGCACCAAATGCACGATGTACAAAACGCTCATAAGACCGGTAGTCCTCTATGGGCATGAGGCGTGGACTATGCTCGAGGAGGACTTGCAAGCTCTTGGGGTTTTCGAACGCCGAGTGCTAAGGACGATCTTCGGCGGCGTGCAGGAGAACGGCGTGTGGCGGCGAAGGATGAACCACGAGCTCGCTCAACTCTACGGCGAACCCAGTATCGTGAAGGTAGCTAAAGCTGGAAGGATACGCTGGGCAGGGCATGTTGCAAGAATGCCGGACAACAACCCTGTAAAGATGGTGTTCGCCACGAATCCGGTCGGAACAAGAAGGCGTGGGGCGCAGCGAGCTAGGTGGATTGATCAGGTACACCAGGACCTGGAGAGCGTGGGTCACAGTCGAGGATGGAGAGAAGCGGCCATGAACCGAGGGAATTGGCGAAATATTGTTGGCGAGGCTTTATCAAGATAATTGATGTAAAGCCAAATAAGTAAGTAAGTAATCTTATAAAATATTAGGAGGAGTCTTAAAAGAATCAAGAATTTTTGCTGTGAATTTTTCAGACAATCCATCAACAATTTTTGAGATATTTTCGAAAATATTTGGTGAAGGAATCTGTAGGAAGAATCTCGAAGTTTTAGTATTTTATTTTTTGCAAAAAGTGAAGTGTTAAAGTTCAATTTGTAGTTTTAAACATACTCTAATAATCCCTCCCCTAAATTTAATAAAAAAGTATAGAATCTCGAAGGCAAAGTTGGATAAACTGTTAGTGCACTCTGAATAATTTGTGCAGAGAATACATTCCTGGTGATCTTGAAGACAATTTTGGTAGTATTTCTTGTACTATTTGTTGAAGAAATCTTCAGTAATATAAAAATCCTCAACAAATCATTGATAAACAACTGGATGATATTTTCAACAAACAATTAAAATTTATGTGTAATATGTACTTAATTTATCTTCATGGAGAAATGTTCTAAATTCACAATTCTTCAAGAGATTTTTTTGAGCAATTTGATACAGATTCTTCGAATGCTGGGTTTAGAAAGCCTAAAGAAACTCCAGGAAAAATCTGTTAAATAATATCTACTAACCCCGGGAATGATTTTCCATGGTTGTCCCTTCCTGATGGAGTCCCTTCCTCTGTGAAAACTGGTAAAGGCGTTCTTGGAGAATGCACTGGAAAAGTATGGAAATAGATCATGACGAGATCCTCGGTACCTAAAAATTTCGTGCAAGAACTACAAAGGGATATTACTCGTGAGTTCTTTGGAAGAATTTTTAAAGGAGTTTTTTACTAGATTAGACAAAGAATGAATATTTTACATAATGGAAATTGATATTTACAAGTATCACTGATATGTATCTGTACATCATAAACTGATAAAGTCAACGCAAATTTATGCAAATTTGTGAAAATCATGTTTATTGCGACCGACATTACTTCGGTAAACCAAGAATTTCTAGCCCCCCCCCCCCCCTAGGCCCCCTCCAGAAAAAAATCCTAGCTACGCCAATGCATGGTCGGTCAACCTGGTATGACTAAAAGCAGAACTACAAGCCATACGGGTCGGAGTGAGTGCGCAACTATACAAGACCCCTCGTAACCGGCTACCGCTATCGGTTCCAGTGATTCCCAAAGTGGGCGAATTCGCCCCCCTGGGGGCGATTTTCAGGCTCAAGGGGGCGAAAATTTGTAAAACAGAATTTGGGGGGCGAAAAATCCAGAAAGGGGGCGAAAAAGATAACACGGGAGCATTTGAAAAAAAATAATTTTAACCTTTGAAGGACACACATCTGCAGGTTAATCAATTCAAAACTTACCTAATTCCAGGACTATTTTGCATTAGATCATCTCTTATTATGGCTATTTTAAAGTAATGATACACAACATTTGATGATTGTCTGACACAAAATGTTAGTTTTATGTATTCGGCTTTTTACTATAATGTGAATGTTAAGAATGGTCGTATTTGAGATTTTCTCAAAGTCGGTCGGAGTGATAAGTCACCGATAGCAATAAAAACACACAACATAATTTGGATGTACAAAACATGTATCTGAGAATTTTTAGAAATGTTCGAAACTTAGGCGTACAATTTTATATAAGAAACTTTTTTTGTATGAAAACTTTAAGGTTAGGAAGCAAATATTTCTTAAATTGGCATTCAGTTTTTTTTACAAAATAAAAGAAAAAATCTACAGTACCTATTTTGAAGTTTCAGTTGCACTTATTGTTATCATTTCTTACGGTACAAATCATATAAGAAACAAATTTAGAAAAAAAATAGCAGAAAAAACAACGGATACCAACGATGAAACCGTTTGATGACGTTGACGAAAAACACTCTATTTATAAACAGATTTGAAGAAATATTTGTTCTGGAGTGCATCCCCCCAACTTCGTCACAAGTTGGCGCCTACATTGAAATAGTTGAAATTGGTCCGAACTTGTATCAAAATCTGATTCATCAGCCTGTAATGCACGCAAGAAATAGTTCAAATTGCTATTATAAATAGCAGTCCAGTGAACCATTCTTAATCATTGTGGGTTATCGATATTCAAGAAAATATTTTTGAACGTACATAATAGTTATTGTATTATAATTAAACGGATATGCGATTCGAATACAATGTTGGCGCACAGCGCTTAAAAAAATGTTTGAATCACATATCAGGGGGGCGATTCTAGATAAATATTGGCCTCAAGGGGGCGAAAGCTAAAAAAGTTTGGGAAGCACTAGGTTAAACCGATCCGACGATCAACTGACAAGTGCAGCACTAAACGTAATGGGGTATGTTTGGGGACAATTGAAACCATCTATTTTTAAAAACGAATAGCAGACATCAATACTCTAGGATCTTTTCGTAATGGAAATTCCCTAATTTCCCTGGGTATAAAGTATCATCGTACCTGCCACATGATATACGAATGCGAAAATGGCAACTTTGGCAAAGAAAGCTCTCAGTTAATAACTGTGGAAGTACTCATAAGAACACCAGTCTGAGAAGCAGGCTCTGTCCCAGTGAGGACCGCTACAGCTATCTGTGCCCACTTACAAATGAACAAACTCTAAATTCCGCAGATACGCCATTCTCGGTAAAAAGTTTGCAACTCTCGCTCCGAACCGGCTTTGAACCAATTCATCACTCATCTTCCGTGCGATAATTTCTTCGGCCGTCCCATATCGCAACCCATGAATTTCAATCCGCCCTCAGATGATTTAGGACTGATTCCAGTCAACTCCCACAATTCTACAACCATTTAGGATGTGTTTATTCCCCATATCATCGACTCGGTACAGAGTCATACACCGAAACCCAAACGAGAAACACTTCCTAGAAGCGCTTTTAGGCTTCTAGTTTCTTATCCCTGTGTGGTTCAAAGTCCGTCAGCGGGTATGTGTGTGTATGTGCAGCAGTCTATCTCAAATTCCCAGCGTATTTTATGACCGAACCAGCAGCATATCTCGTCGGATTCCGTTCCGGTGCGCCGCAACTATTCGAGAATGTGATCTGACTGATGGCGACGACGGCGGCGATGATGAAAGCACGCTGCAAAACATCGCACCCGCCGACGACAATTGCGACTGCGACTACACGACAATGGCGCTTTTCGGGGGATGGCTCGTAAATGAAAATGAATGAGCGCTATTAATCACTTCTTAAATGCCCATGACATCATGATTATTCATGGCACAAACGTGCGGGAAGGGTGTGTGTGTGTCTGGAGGAGCAAAGTGTCTGTGTACATCGTCACGTCATGGTGACGGGGCATCTTTGCCCGGCAGCATTGTACGAAAGGAGTTAAATTTCGAAAGGGAAAGCTGCTATCAGTACGCAGTAAACGGCTTTGGCTGCTCCGAACAACCGCAATAATAATCCGGATCTAATGTACAGCCGGGTAGAGGAATAAACGGCGTACGAGATGCAATGGTATAAAAATGAATTATGTGCCATCAAGACTCCCAAGAGCGTCACAACAGCATTTTAATGCATGCAAGGGTTTTTTTTTGTAACCCAAGGTAGATTCCTAAATGTCCCCAAGGTTTTCCAAGGATATAAAGGAAGTTTTTATACTTTCTCGGGTGTTCATGAATCTTAGTGGTTTTAAAAGATTGTCTTTGGGTTTGAAGAGGTACTCTATGAGGTTCCCCTGAGATATCCATCTTAGAAATCCCATGAGAATCGCTAGGAACCTTTAAGGAGCCCTTGATAACTAATGAAAATCATTTGTTTGTTAAGATTGTAGTGTCCCATCTGTAGGTAGATTATACGGGTATCGTCGGTGGTAGTGCTTTGAGATATGCTTAGTGGTAAAGAATAAATTGTAGATACTTGAATGAAATGAAAGGAGTGGCAGTTACTGGTTAATACTGGCGATCAGTCAGTAGCCTGCGGTGGGAGCGAATAGCCTCTTTGCGTAGTTATTTTGAAAAGGTTATGGGTCTAGGAACACCTGGCGGACGCTGAGGCGCCTTCAATGAGGAACCACAAGGAAATACCGGAACGGGAAGATAGGACCTGGACGAAGAAGCAGAACATCAACGAAGGGCTAAAGACTGGACGGGAGATGGCTGAAGCGGTACCAATAATAGGAAGCTAAGAAGCTGAGAACGTGGCTGGACAGGTGTGGACGCTTGCTGATCGGAGGATGAGCTCGGAAGGAACTCGAAAGTCAGGAGGAGCTTGGAGTTGTCCAAGAGGATGATGGTGCAGCTGACCAGGAGAAGCTCAAGGTTAAAAGGAGTTCGGTAGCTAGCAGGAGTGAATCTATGACATTTGGTCGATAGACATTTGGTCGACTGACGTTTGGTCGAAAGTTAATTTGGTCGAATGGACATTTCGTCGAATGGACATTTGGTCGAAAAGGTTTAGTTGCAACCGAAAGCATATGATATTTGGTCTACCTAATACTTTCAGGGTCGTTGGGGAACCACTTAGCGTCCACGTACGGACTTCAAATTTTTACCTGATTTTTTTCTTACCAAAACGAGCACTTTACAATGACGAACTTTTAGCATTTTGCATTTTCGAAAAATAAGGGACGGTCTGATGTCCATCCATTTTTTCAAGGTTTCCAATGAAAATGACAGAATAAATTACCGTCAAGCTACAATTCACTGTGCATTAAAAAAAATATATGCATTTCAATAAATTATATTTTTTTACAAATCATTATAAGTGAACTAGAATACTACTACGAAGCGTGCAATTATACCATAAAAAAATAAAAAATCAGTGATGCATAACAAGAAAATACTCAAAAATATGTTTACAAATATCATGTTAAGGTCGCCTCGCACCATTCTATATCGACATTCGTCGTGCGTATAGTTTTCGACATGATTTAATTTTGTACCTTAAAGAAACGTTGTTGGTGGAGAAAATATGTTGCTAGTAGTATGCGCACTCACTTTTAAGGGTATTCAAATCTTATATTAAAATAAAAATCATAGAAAGTTTTTTTTTGTATTAGTGACAAAAAAATAACTAAATCACTATTTTTTCATCAAAATCGTTATAGGAGGTTTGACTGTTTTGTTCAAACCATTCCATATTTGCTCAAAAACTAAAAATAAAGCAGTTAAATCGCGATATAACAATAAATTCAATATTACCCAATAATTTCAAGCCTTTTATACTAATGTTTTTTTTTTTAGATTTTGTCACACCTCTTGGCTTAAACTCAAATTTTGGGTGTATTTTGTTTTCCGTGTCCATTCCGAAATGTCAGATAGGAACAACCCCAGTGTTAAAACTACAGCCCCTGTGGTGTTTTTATCGAATAAGCGAACGTCAAATATAATCAAAAATGTTAAGGTTCATTTATGGACCTTATTTTTAAATTAAAATTTAAATATGATATAGCCGTTATATGAGCTCGAAAAATTGCTAAAGAAGTTGCAGTAACATGCTATTCCATGTTATTGAATAAAAACAAGATTTCATTAAACATTTAAGGATCCTATTCATCAGAGAAATCCCAGAAGAAACTCCAGGAATAATAAAGAAACATATTGAATAATTTCTGAGAAAATGCAATGCGGAATTACTGTTGGAATTCTTGAAGTGACTATTGTACGATTTATTAGGAAAACTCCAAAAATAATCAATGGTAGGATTCCTTAAAAACAACTTGAAGGAATAGTTGAACAAATTTTAAAGAAATTTCTAGAGGAAATCTCACAGGACTTTTTGACAGAATATATGTGCCGTAAGTTATTTATTCTCCTAGTTCATTGTAGTTTTTTTAAGGCGATATTTTTCTCACACACTGGTAAGGTGATTGAGATTTTTGAATAAATTCATGCCGCAGCGTTAGAACAGAAAAACTCCAGAAGAAATTTCTTAAAAAAACAAATCCTAAAGAAATTACTATGAGAATTTCAAGAACTAGGTGTCTCAGCGAATCTTTTCGAAAAAAATAATAGAGAAATCCATTCAAAAATTCTGGACAATCCTTGAACCATTTTACTTGAATAAGGGTGAATTCATGATACAAATTGAGGTGGAAATCTATCGATGTATACATGAGCTCTTGGAAAGTAAGGAATTTTTGGAGAACAATTTTTTGAAGGAAACGCCGAAGAAAATCTTGGTAACATCACTAGAATAATTTAAATAAAATTTCACGAAAGACTTAATCTTAAAAAAATCAAATCCTGGTGGAATTTCAAGAATTATTCACTTCCAGAAAGTATTCTTAAAAGAAACTTTGAAAAGATTCTCCATGGGATCTGTAGAAAAAATTCTGAAGGATCCACTGGGCGATTTTCGGGACAACTTTTTGAAAAAAAATCCCTTGAAACATTGTTGTACGATTTTTTTTATCCTTAGACGATACCTAAATAACCTGTGTTATTTTTTTATTATTATAAACTAGTGGTCCCGGCAAACTTCGTCTTGCCATCAAGTAGGCTGTTAAAAAAACGCTTCTTATCATCCCATTTCAAATGACAGTTTCGTTCGCGCTTGTTTTTTCAGCTTTCCCGGTGAATATCCTGGGATTTTTATGCATGCAAACACGTTGGAACCCTTGACGAACAAAACTGAGATATAATCATTCAAATCCGTTGATCCGTTCGTAAGCCATTTCGTGACATACAAACATCATTCCATTTTTATTTATATAGATTATTTGAGTTAATGTATTTATCGGCGTGAAAACGCAAAATCGGCGGCGAGGCGTTGATCGGCGTATGGCGCGCCGCCGATGTATCAATCGGCGTCGGCGTGACGTGAAATGGGTCGGCGGCGGCGACGTGGCGCGGCGGCGCACAGGTCTAGTTTAGTTGCAACAGAAAGCATATGATATTTGGTCGAATCGACATTTCGTGGAAAGGTAAGTGGTCGAATCTTAATCGTATGGAAACAGAGTTTTACGTTTAGTCTGACTATAGTCGAGAGGAATCTATGACATTTGATCAAATGACATTTAGTCGAATGACATTTAGTCGAATGACGTTTAGTCGAAAGTACATTTGGTCGAACGGACATTTCGTCGAATGGACATTTGGTCGAAAAGTATTTAACTGCCTTAAGGTGGGCTTTCGTCGAATGACATTTGGTCGAATGACGTTTGGTCGAATGACATTTGGTCGAAAGTACATTTGGTCGAAAGGACATTTGGTCGAATGGACAATTGGTCGAATTGCTTTGGAACATTTTGTTTGGTCTAATGCCATTTGGTTGAACGGAAATTATTGTTTTTTTTTTTAAGTTTGGAAAGTAAGATAACGTATTCTTTTGAATAACCTGAATCATAAACCCTTGTTGAATAAAAAATAGGACATCTAATGTAGTCTCATTTTCAAATTTTGTACCTCTTTTGATTTGAAATTTGAAGTTATGACAAAATCTTGGATTTCACTGATTATTCAAATGAACATTTTATAAAAAGTGAATTCATTATTCTTTGAAAATATCATCATTCTTTGAAAAACTTCTCAATAAGTTACTCCACGATGTGAACATAATATTTTATCATTTATTATTCTTTTGAAATGTAATAGTTTTTCGTGATGAACTGCTGATCTTCATCTGATAGAAGAATTCGGAGGGAACACTCGGGATCTTTCCGTGAATTCCGGGTCTTGCAGCTTACGGACGTGGATAAGATTTTTAAATGCGGAAATCAGAATTAAAACGGCAGGCTGGGTTATTGTGATCTTCAGCTTAATGAAATTCCTCAAGCAAATAAAGTGTGCTGATTATATGTATCGGGTAAGGGAAGATGAACTGACTGAGGAGACACAAGTTAGTTTGCTTCCATTTAAGATCAGATTCGAGATAAAATCGTAGAACATGCCTGAAGGAAAAAGAGATTCATCAATATGTTGGAAGAGCTCCATTAAATTGAAAAACAAAATTTTGCTAATTGCATAAAGATTGTTAGTTGAATGGTTGATATATTCACAATTTTTCAATCACTCTTGTATATGCGATAAAATGCTTCTCTTGACGATAGTCAAACTAAACGTAAAACTTTGTTTCCATACTATTTAGTTTCGACCACTATCCTTTCCATGAAATGTCGGTTCAGCCAAATATCAGATTCTTTCTGATGCAACTGAACCTTTTCGACCAAATGTTCATTCGACGAAATGTCCGTTCGACCAAATTTACTTTCAACCAAATGTCATTCGACTAAATGTCATTCGACCAAATGTCTTTCGACCAAATGTCATAGATTCCTTAATGTGACACATCTCGGAATCCAAACATGGCAGGCACAATGGCCGGCTTGTGCCCTACTCACGATTTCGAAGGCACTAATCTTCTGAAAAAAGAGAATACAAAGTCAATCTTCTTATTTTATGCTTTCTGCTAGTGCACAAAGCTAAAATAGAAATGGCATTGTAGTTTGATGCTTCTTTCGCGAGATTTGTGCCTTTAAAGTTTTGGTACATTATTGAATTTTGATTCCAAGCTGTTAAACCTTAACCCCTTTATCGGCAGCTTCATTTTTTACCGTTAAAAA